>NW_009942206.1:46343-74795 GCF_000696875.1 Nestor notabilis | reverse complement strand
CCCCCCCCCCATAGATCATTATGAATTTCGTTAAATGAAATTTAATGAATACCAGAAAAATTCAGAAAGGCATCATTCAGAATGATAGACTTGGATTCTGTATAACAGATAATTAGTTGCTTTATTTTCATATTTTTCAGAAAAGTATTCCTTTTACTCATGCAGTTCAATAAGGGACTAGACACAAGGAATCAATATGCAGTAAGACAGCATATAGACACTATAGGGTGTAGGGGTCACCTGAGCCAGTGAGTGTCTTCAACCTTCAGCCATAGGTATGGAAATGTATGTCCCTAAAACCAGCTGCTGGAGGCACCAACGTGAGGTTGCAGCTTGTGTGCCTGGTGCCCACTGCTGCGGGAGCAGAGTCTGTATCTCCCCTAGACTGCATATGCATGGTGGGGGTGGGGGTGTGTATTCACCAGCAAATTTCAAGCTTGACCAGCTGGCAAGTGTGGGATCCTTGAGTCCAGGTAGGGTTATCAGTTGGGTGAGGGTGTCTGTGCTGGTACCTGGGGGTTCTTGCAAATGAAGGATTTTGCTAGCTAGCATCAAGCTGGACTAGCTAGTATGCATGGGACCCATGAATGCACTTTATTTTTCTCAAGCCTATACTTCGATTAACTATAAGCTCAAGAAATGTCTTTTTAAAGTATTCAAAAGGTATTAGATGTGGTAGAAAGTGTACAAAAGAAACAGGAATATTAATCCTGTTGACAGGATGTTAATCCCCCGATGTGCTGAGAAACACAATTACTAGATTATGATAGAAATAATTACTAAAGATACCACCACAGCTAGGCAGCTTTTTTTTTTTTTCCCTGCGAAAAAGTTAGAAGGTCCTAGTTGAATCCCAAGTGCTATCCACCTTAAAGTATTCTAACAACATTACATACAGATGCCCAATGAAGCAATAAAATTTGGAAATGTCCTTCAGATATCCTTAATAGGAAAAGTTGATTTCTCTATCAGACTGTTAAACCTTAGAACAGTCAGTTCAGCACTTAAAGAATGGGAAGACACAGTTGAGACTCAGACAAAAGCCTGTTCGGAAGAAAGAATTTCTGATATTTGAAGTCCTCTACTCCCGATTTTTCAGAGGACTAATATTTGGATACCTTCATATTGATCTTCTTGGTGGAAACAAAAGGATATGGTTAACACAAAGGACTCATATCACCCTCAGTTCATAACCAAAGTAGATTAAGAATGAAAAGGTCTTGGAATTATTTCACTGTGGACAAAATATCCTGTATATTGATCATAACCTCTTTCATTCATGATTACTTCTTTCAGATGTTTGGGGCAGAGGTTTGGAATAGTGGTTCTACCTGGATCCATTATTTCTAATCATTGTTGCACCACAGTAATTTACACAGCTGGACAATTTACAGTAGTGGCTTCCATACAATAGTTGTGCAATTATATTAAATTAGTTAATTGGACTGTTCAATAAATGGGCACTTCCTCTGGTCAAATGATCAGAAAAAACTCTTAGCTTTCCTATCAGTGGAAATCAAAGCAAAGTAAAGGTAACAACCAGAATATGATTTGCCCCCTCTAGACACATCAGTAGGGTAAACACTGAGATAAAATGAGATTCACAGAGCAAGAAATAGACAAAAAATGTGGCATTAGAATGAATTTGAAATAGAAATTAGGGCAGGACTGCACCCATAGTTAAAGAATATATTAAGGTACTGGACTTCAAAGTCTATATATGTAGAAATTGATTTAATAGCACCATTAATATTAAATCTTACCATGTTTTCCCAAGCAAAGTAGCATGTAATAGTCTTTTATATATTGTTGAGCATTTAAGAAACAAACAATTGGGAGAGTTTGAGGCTGATAAGTGATATAATCCTAAATAGTTTAATCCATCTGATTCTGTTGAACATCATATATATAGGCCTTTTTTGCTAGAGATGAAGTGGTTCTCTCTTCTGCCAGTGAATACCCATTCTGTAAATTCACAAACACTGAAGAGCTGCAAATTGTTATTATTCCCTATCTAAAATTAAACCAATTTCACCCCCTGTTACTTCCCTGTTGCTGCAGCAGCAGAGGAAATTACGATGGCTCAATATACTGTTCTGGTATAGAGCTCGATAGAACTCAGTAGAGAGACTATCACATAACTTAATTCGTCTTTCCTCTCCTGTAATTGGTAATTAAACAATATATTTGCTACAGTTTGCTTAAAGATACTTTGCTTTTTGGAGGGAGATCAGTCTTAAGAGGTTGCACCTGTAATTTTACTTAGTATGCTAACCTTTTCCAGATTTATATTTTTCATAGCTATACCAGCCTTTGATTTTTAGTTTATAGCTTGTGCAAATACGTTGTCTAGCTTTGTACCACTGATTTTTCTTCCTGTGAGTTATGTTAAGTGTACTCATCACAATAATGTCTTTGAAAAAATGATCTTTAAAGTTCAGAACTACAAGACAAATAAACAAACATAGATTGACAACCCAATTGGGCCAACACTACAAAACATTCCCAGGAGCATATACTTGAAGACAGGTAATATCAGTAATAGTATATTTTTCACTTATCCATGAGTTTTTAAAAGCATTTGAGAATGTAGATATTTGTAGGAATCTGTATGGAAAAAATTTGGCAATATTCATGCTAATATGCAGACAGGTCAGACAGATACTTTAAATGCATTTTTGTAGTGTCATCCATCAGCAAGTCTAAATAACATGAGCAGAAACCAGTTAAGAACAGAGAATCCATAATGAAAATCTTGCTAAAACTGAAATGATCCATTAAAAAACCTGATCTAAACCCCTCAAAATAAAGCAGGAATAAGTTCAATTCAGTCAGTGAACTGAAAACAGCTCATCGTGTTGTCACACAGTCTACCTCTTGCAGGGGAAAGCTCTACTTTTTGCTGGTGAGTTGAAACCTTGCCTCCAGTAGCCTGGCTTCAAAAGGATTGCAGGTGAGAAACACAGTGCAACCCAGAAGAGCTTACAAGAGTTCTCCCCTTCCCTGTGCAAGTACACAAACAGACACCACTAGCAACTCAGTTTTCTTATTCTGGATAGCTCTTAAATGGCATTTCTATGAAATCAACAGAATTAATATTTAAAATTAGTTTCTTCTTGTACGGTGGACAGCTAAAGCTAATTAACTAGCCCTTCAAGTAAAATTTTATTATCATCTGGAAAAAGGAAGAATATAGACATGAAGAGCTGAAAGATCTTTTCCACACACAAATAATATGTATGAAAATGAACTGCTCTGGTTGTTCTAAAATAAATGAAGGACTTTGAGGCTATTTGGATTGTGGTGGGTTGACCCTGGCTGAAATCTAAGTGCCCACCAAGCCACTCTATCACTCCCCCTCAACTGGACTGAGGAGAAACTGCACTGAAAGGCTCATGGGTTGAGATAAAGACAGGGAGCGATCACTTACCAATTACCATCATGGGCAAACCATACTTGACTTGGAGAAAATAGTTCAATTTATTAACAATCAAATCAGAGTAGGATAATGAGAAATAAAACCAAATATTGCAAACAACTTCCCCCCACCCTTCCCTACTTCCTGGGCTTAACTTTACTCCCAATATTCTTTACCTCCTCCTCCCCACCAGTGGCACAGGTGGATGGGGAATGGGGGTTGCTGCTCCAGCGTGGGGTCACTCCCACAGGAGACAGCTCTTCATGAGCTTCTCCAGTGTGGATCCTTTCAACAGGATGCAGTCCTTCAGGAACAGGCTGTGCCAGTGTGAGTCCCCTGCGGGGTCTCAAGTCCTGCCAGCAAACTTGCTCCAGCGTGGGGTCCTCTTTCCACATGGCCACTGGTCCTGCCAGGAGCCTGCTTCAGCACGGGTTTTGCACAGGTCACAGTCTCCTTCGGACATTCTCCTGCTCCAGCATAGGGCCGTCCGTGGGCTACAGGTAGGTAACTGCTCCACCGTGGACCTCCATGGATGCTATGGGAATCTCTAGACCAGTGCCCGGACCACCTCCTCTCCCTCCTTTACTGACCTTGGTGTCTGCAGAGCTGTTGCTCTCACATATTCTCATGCCTCTCTCCAGCTACAATTGCTCCTATACAATAACTTTTTCCCCTTCTTAATTATTTTATTACAGAGGCACTACAACTGTCACTGGTGTCTTGTCCTTGGCCAGCAGTGGGTCCATCTTGGAGCCAGCTGGCATTGGCCTTATTGGACACAGGGGAAACTTCTAGCAGCTTCATAGAAGCCTCCACTGTAGGCCCCCCTACCAAAACCTTGCCATGCAAACCCAATCAGGGATTAATACAGGCTACAGTTTGTGCTAACTAAACAAAGCCTATCAAAATTCAACTACATGCCGCTTACAAATGGTAGAGCAAAGTTCTGCTGTAGTGCTTAAGACCCTTCAGTACCTTGGGATTTTTTTTTGCTTTGGGCAGTTAAGAAGGTGACAAAAGGAGGTATACTGACAAATTCATGGTTGTCAGTGTATCATGGTGACTGTTAAGACAGAACTAAGAACTTGCTTTGCATAGGTCTTACTCATTGAGATGACTCTCTTATATTTGATGTCAGTACAGGACCTCTGACACTAAGCTCAAATATTGCTATCCCCTTCAGCTGTGCTAGGTGTATGTGCAGCCATTTCTTTAAAACACATTACCTATACTGCTTACTACTAAGTTGCAATATTAGGTTTTCATCATCTCAGACACTGCAGTTCACAGTTTTTTACTAAGGTAATATTTTCTGTGATAGTTCTGCAAAGTAGATCAAAACTTCGTGCCCAGATGCCTAAATGCCTTTTAGGAATAACATATTTCAAGAAAAAAAAAAAAAAGCGGCACTTCTTTTGTATTTTTTAATGAACCACAAGCATCTGAATTGAGTGATAAAAGTATTATGGAATTAGAATTACAAGATTTTCACTCATTTACATCTGTATTGTTTTCAGCTGCATGTTTGCAAGTCACAGTTAGGGAACATTGCCAATACTGCAATAGCCTGAGGAACTTTTTGGCTCAAGCTCAGTGTGTAAAAATCCATGGAGTGTTTTTGTATACTAAATTGTTTCTTACAAAATCCAGTAATACAGCAACTGAAGAAAAGAAGAAATATGTGCCTTGAAAACCCATTCGGCATGTCTTTTTACAGAGGTATATTATGGGTATATTTACATATTTTATGCCATAACCTGGTATATTGAAAATATTCAAATATAAAAGCTAAAATGTTTGATGCCCATTGATCACTGTTAATTTTCATATTATATCACAATTACATAAGCACCTGTACTAAATAACTTTGAGCTGATAATGGCTGAGAGCACATAGAGTGCTCAATTGCACTCAAAACATCTAATTCCCTACTATTCCAAATCCTCTTTTATTTTTTGTGGTATATTCTCCTCAAGACTGATAAAATTTCTTTATGCCTATATGCTAGGGTAAGTATACAGGGTTCTCAAATGCTGTCACATCAACAAAACCTGGCCAGCTTGCCAGAATCACCCCACAGCACAACCAGGCAGTCTGTGGTTACTTTCAGGCAGTTCAGGGCTGTGTTTACAACACACAGCTGCTAGTCAACCCTGAGGGTGAAATCCATCCTGTATATTTTCAAGATAGCAGTATTAAACCTTACTGTTCTCTACTCAGTCTATCCATAGTATTTTGCTTCCTTATGTCTTTTCTACAGGCAAAAAACATCACAGCACCTGCATTTGACTGCTACATTTTGGGCCTGCTAGGCACGTATAATAGGAAAGCCACTAGTCTGGGCTTCATTTATATTCATACAGTACCAGCATGTACAGCAAAATTTCTGTAAATATCTTTCAGCAAAAGGGTACTGAGAGTTTACACCATCTTTACAGTTCAAATGATGTCACTGGATGAAAAGTATCGCTTGTTTTCTGTTTGGATTTTTTTCCTGTAGGTCTCCCTGCACATATCATAGAATTGTGTCCAGTTCTGGTGTCCTCAACATAAAAAGGACATGGAGCTGTTGGAGCAAGTCCAGAGGAGGGCCACGAGGATGATAAGAGGGCTGGAGCACCTCCCGTATGAAGACAGGCTGAGAAAGTTGGGGCTGTTCAGCCTGGAAAAGAGAAGGCTGCGTGGAGACCTTATAGCAGCCTTCCAGTATCTGAAGGGGGCCTACAAGGATGTTGGGGAGGGACTCTTCATTAGGGACTCTAGTGGGAGGACAAGGGGTAATGGCTTTAAACTTAAACAGGGGAACTTTAGGTTAGATATAAGGAAGAAGTTCTTTACAGTGAGGGTGGTGAGGCACTGGAAGTGGTTGCCCAAGGAAGTTGTGAATGCTCCAACCCTGGAGGTGTTCAAGGCCAGGCTGGACAGAGCCTTGGGTGACATAGTTTAGTGTGTGGTGTCCCTGCTCATGGCAGGGGGGTTGGAACTAGATGATCTTAAGGTCCTTTCCAACCCTAACTATTCTATGATTCTATGATTCTATAAAGTTAGGATTGGAAAGGACCTTAAGATCATCTAGTTCCAGTCCCCCTGCCCTGGGCAGGGATGCCTCGCACTAGACCATGTAGCCCAAGGCTCTGTCCAGCCTGGCCTTGAACACTGACAGGGATGGAGGGATGGAGCATTTATCACTTTTTTGGGCAACCTGTTCCAGTGCCTCACCACCCCCACAGTAAATAACTTCTTCCTTATATCTAACGTGAACTTCCTCTGTTTAAGTTTGAACCCATTACCCCTCGTCCTATCAGTACAGTCCCTTATGAAGAGTCCCTCTCCAGTATCCAGTACTTGAGCAAGTACTTCAGGGAAGATTTTCAAAAGACCTAGATGACCAAAAGCAAGTTATATTAGTTGATTACTGAAATCTTTATGCTTCTGAATATCTTACTTTTTTCATTTGATTTACCACTTTAAACAAAAAGATACCCTGAAAGAAATGAAAAACATGAGTATTTAATCTTACCATCAATTCCAGAGAAAGTAATTATGTAATATTAAAAAAATCTCATCATCAGGCATTTGATACTGTCACCATAAGCAGCAGCACTACAGAGAAATTAGCAAAATAAACTTCTAGAACTGATGGAAAAATTCAATGACAAAAGTATGTCTGCTAATGTGATGAATAAATTAATTCAAAGGATATAATCAATGAGGTCACAGTTGCCTCACTTTTCTCTTTGTCTCTTGACATTACGTGATACAGTGAACTCAGAACTTAGGTGAATTTGGACTGAAATGCATAAGAAAAATAGGTTCTCTGAGTGAGAAGACAAGCATTCTCAGGCGACACCCAACACGGACCAGGTTAGTAAAGCTTTTAGGTGAGTGTATTTGCTAATAACTACTGCTTCTCAATGTATGTCTGTGCTTAATATGCTGTCCGTAAAGTAGCATAGCTTTATCCAGCATACAGAAATAGACAACACAATTTACTCTTGTGATTTAATCCCAGCTGGCAATTAAGTACCACGCAGCCACTTGACCACTGCCCCCTGCCCCAAATGGAATGAGGAGGAGAATTGGACAAAAAGATAAAACCTATGGGTTGAGATAAGAACAGTTTAATAATTAAAATAAGCTACAATATAATACTAATACATTAATTAAAAGAGAAATACCAAAAACAGAGATAAAACTAAAAAAAACCAAACCAAAACAGAAAAAAAAAATACCAACCCAACAAACAACAGTGATGCACAGTACAATTGCCTACCACCTGCTGACCAATACCCAGCCTGTCACTGAGCAGCAATTGGCTGCTTCCAGTCAAGTCTGCCTGGCTTCTATACTGACCATGACGTGCTGTAGTATGGAATACTCCTTTGGCTAGTTTGGGCCAGGTGTCCTGTCTTTGCTTCCTCCTGGCTTCTTGTGCTCCTCCTCACTGGCAGACCATGAGACTAAAAGTCCTTGATGAGGACAAGTGCTACTGAGAAATTACAGAAAAGAGTATTTTCCATTTCCAGTATCTCGCTTACTGTTCTAGCAACATCTGTACTCATAGATAGATAGATAGATAGATAGATAGATAGATAGAAAATAGTCACAGATCAACAAGTGAAGTTTGGGCAGGATCTTAACTCTAAAGCTCTGTCTGCAGACTATTTCCACCCTTCTGAGTAGACTGGAATTTCACATAATAGATTCAAGCTCCAAAACAAAGCTTATTGAAAAACAGATAAGCTACAGTTTTATCTCCTTTTTTTCATAATTTTAAAATAGATTTAGTTGATTTCATGTACCTCCTTGGATTTAATGGCCTGATTCTTATAATATCCTGTAGACAATATATGTTAAATTTATAATAAATTTGGGTTTGCCAGAAAGGTGTAGTGTTACATTATTATAAAGATACACCTTTTAAAATCCTAGAATATCTCTAACCAAAACTGACAAAAAGGTGCAAAAGGAAAAGAGATTAATAGGTTATAACTGTGGAAAAATACTGTCTTTTGTAGTAGGGAAATCACAGCTAAATGTGATCAAGACAGTAGTCTCATGCTTTTCCTGAAAAGTTAGAGGTCCTTCACAGTAGTGTGGATTTAGTTTATAAAATGATGAGCCACAAAGATAAAATACAATAGTCTAAGGTGAAACAATCGAACCAATTCTCACAAAAAGAGAACTGGAATTTGAAAACAGGAAAAAGAAAACTGTTTTATCTCTTCAGGTTTTCTCATGCTTCTCTGTGTTTTTCACTTTTTGGATATTAACTGTTATGGCTATATTCCCCAATATATGACTTAAAAATGCCAAATTGCATTTGAATTCACCTCTTGACTTCAACGATCAACTTATCTGGCAAACACAATTTATTTTAAGGATATGCACAACCAGGCAGTCACAATTACATACAGTTTTTTGTAACATGTTCACTGTAATTATCTGGAGAAGAAAAACAAATTGTAGCACTAAATCAAATTATATACTCACAGACCTTACCCTTTGTGTAGCCACACAGAGACTTGTGACACCTATAAATTGAAATTGCACTATTCAGGATATAATTATTATTAGCTTTCCTTGAACCCAAAGATGACTATAATGAAACAGTGTATTGAACAACAGTATAGCAGTGCTTTGATTAACAGCAATTGTACAGCCAGAAACTATGAATAGGCATTTCATGTAAATATATAGAACAAAGTGACTAGGTCACTGCTCTTACTTTCAGTGAGGTTGTAGGTCTCCTCCACATCAGGATGAATTAAAAGGAAAGTAATTCTGATTAGAAGCAGAGATTATAGCATATTTTATATATACGTATATATATACACACACATACAACTACTGGCTGGGCAGAGACTGGATTGAGAGCAGCCCTGAGGGGAAGGACGTGGGGGTGTTGGTTGATGAAAAGTTCGACATTAACCAGCAGTGTGTGCTCACAGCCCAGAAACCAACTGTGTCCTCGGCTGCATCACCAGCAGTGTGAGCAGCAGGTCAAGGGAGGGGATAAATGCTCCATCCCTGGCATTGTTCAAGGACAGGTTGAACAGAGCCTTGAGCGACATGGTCTAGCGTGAGGAGTTGCTGCCCATGGCAGGGGGGTTGGAAGTAGATGATCTTATGGTCCTTTCTAAACCTAACCATTCTATGATTAAAGAACATTGATGGAAAGATATAATAAAACCAAATATTAAACACCTATTGCAAAATATTGATTTACACTTGCTTTGTGTAAGCCTTGTGATAATGTCTCGTGCATTGGCATCAAGAGTCCCTGTTAAGATTTGTCTTAGAAACTGTAGCTCAAATCTGTTGATAATATGATTTAATACTGGAACTGTAATAGAGGCGTAGTAAGAACTATAAACATACCTTGGTTTTTAATGTAGCTACTTACAGGACAGAAACCTCTTTTTAGTATGTTGAGGGAAAAAGCTAAATATCTGGAATTAATTTAATAAAAATTATTGTAGTGTGGGTTTTTTTTAATTCTCTTCCCTCTCAGAAATATAAGTATTAATCTTTAATGACCTCTTGCCTCTTACACTAACGTTTCAGCTAATTGGCAATATCATTTAAAAAGAAATATTTTTCTGGAAGATGAATGTATGTTTTATTTCAGCGTATTTTGAAATTCTAGGGTTCTGTGAGGGGAAAAAAAATATCTCAAAAATGCTATTCCTTTGAGACCTGTGCTGGTTTATTCATCAAGGAGACAGAAAGGCAATATCATAAAATACCATGCAAGAATGAAGACTGGGTTTTGGCACTTAGTTTTGTTATTACAGTAGCAGTATTGTGTGTTTTTTTCTTATCTGTACTCAGCATAGCAACCGTCACTAGGCAAGTAAGGAAGAGCCAATTCCGAAGCTGGTTGAACAGTGAACAGAGATGCCTTTGCTTTCAGTACACCACAATGAAAACAAAATTTGTGATACTTGTAGGTCAGGAAAACAATGTGTGACCCTCATTTCGTCAGCACTCTGGACATGTCAGTGTCCTGAGTGGCCACCTCTGTCCCTTATCACCAGGAAACCACCTCACATATGCATAAATATACAAACATTCCCTGTCTATCAAAGAAGAAACTGCTTGTTTGGCTATGATTTTATATGAGATGGGAAAGGCCTGTGTGGAAAACCTTCACAGTTTTAAAGGTTGGAAGTACTGACTGCACTATGAGCTGACACGTAACAAACCAGCAGCAGTGTTTGCAGCCTGTGATCAAAAATCAAGCAGCAAGGCAGGTTTATAGGTTCTAGTATATGGGACATTTTCAGGAAACTGGAGCACATCTGAAGTCTTTATATGCCTGGCATTTAGCACTGGAAGCACCGTGGGCTGAAGAAGAAAGAAGTGGTAGAAAAGAAAGCTGAAGGAGCATACTTTTTAAAAAGAGAACACATAGCTCCTAAGCTTTATTTGTTTGTTTATGAACACAGTTTTGGGACTTCATATTGGTTGTCCATAACACCAAAGGATATCACTGAATCATAGAATGGTTTGGGTTGGAAAGGACCTTAAAGATCATCTAATTCCAACCTCAATGCCATGGACAGGGACACCTTCCACTAGACCAGGTTGCTCAAAACCCTGTCCAACCTGAACCTGGCCTTGAACACTGCCAGGGATGGCAAGAACTCTTATGGCAAAGTGCCCACACTGCTCATCTCCAGAATGCCTTTTTTGGTGGCAGGAAAAATGCCATCTCTTTGTCTTAAAAGGCAAAGCCTGACAAAAAGTTTAATTACTGTGATATTACAGGTTCTGTTCCCAGCAAAACAATACCTTCTTGGGCATATAAAAGTAATTTTTGAGAATTTCAGTATACTAGTAGTATATTTCAGGAAGATCAAAACACAAATATACCCACCTTGAGGGTTCTTTTTTCTCAATTTCCATACAGGCTAGCATCAAACTATTGTTTTCCTTGTGCCACTCCTCTGCTAAAACCTGTCAGGTCGTCTGCACACTGAGGGATAAACAAAGAGCCCTTATGGGCACCTGGTGTATCCCAAGTCTGAACTGGTCTCTGCAAGTGGTACTTGCGATACTCTACCATGCGGCATTTTGAACAGCAGGTTAACAACTTTCCTAAAGATTACATAAACCTCTCTTACAAGCAAGAAGCTTCATACTATCCAGTCTCTTGGATAAATGCAGACAGACATCTAAAGCTTTACAGGCTGAGTGCATAAAGAAAACCCCCACAAAATGCCAAACAGTTTTTAACCTCTCTGTGGGTAAATATGGAAATATAAATTTGATCTTCCCAACACCACCATTGTAAAAAAGCCAGATAAGTTGTAGTTTCCTGTTTGCTCTGGCTCATGACATGTTGAGGATACTCTCACATGGAAGCATGGATGCTGCCATATGGAAGGATGCCAAAGGATGTGTAAACCTGAAAAACAGCACTAACATTTTTATAGCCTGCTGCACCACAGCATATGTGTGCCTGTAGTCAAAGGAAAACTCCTGTCTAGCAGCGAAAGACTTCTCTGAAAATGCAATCAACAGAGAAAAAAGTCAATTTTGTGTCATTGAGGAAACTTGTGCTGGACTATAACATAAATCCAGAGCAACAAGCTCTCTAAAATGATCAACATATATCACTGCCTCTCAGTAGGAACCAGGAGGAGTGGGTGAAAGAATCCAGCCCCCCTCCCCCACCACCTCCACTCACAGAAGGAGGTCTGTGGCAAATGGGGCAAAGGGATATCATCTAAAAAACTTTGCAGCTTTTGGATATGCATTGGAAGCACCCTTTTTCCACATTTCTGGTAGGGACTAGTAAATGCAAAAAATATTAAGTTGGAAAAAAGCTTTTTGGAGAATGCTAAAAACTTGGTCTCCATTATGCCTTGGAATGTGCTGTGGTGTTAAGAGTAGTCAACAACAGCTGTATCAGGGACTGCTCTGTAAATATGTTTTTATCAGACCTGTGGAGGACTTACTAATAAGTCTTACCAATAACCCCTTATGTCCCCCTCATAAAATGCACAGGGTTGTGATCAATGATTTCATTAATTCTGCTGGTGAGAGAAATTGAAAAAACCCCAACTTTTACTAACTGTGTGTATCACAGGAATCTGAGCATCCTGTACATTGTACAGAATACAGTTTGTTTGCTTGCTTGATTGCTCATTTGTTGTTTGTTTCCCAGGGCAAGACCCATACCATCACTCAGCATAAAATACATGGTATTAAGAAGTCCCAAGATAAGTTCTATGTTGTATCCTGTATCCCTAGTGAAATGGATGTATTCTGCCCATATGTGAATTTTCCTCAACTCAGTAGCCATGGGCTACACAAGAAACTTGGAAAGAAAACAATGGTTTCCAGGGGCAAGACAGAAATATGTATATATTTATTTTTTTTTTTTTTTATTTAAGAGTGACCAGTGAGAGTGAGCAGCAAGGTAGAGTAGGTTGTATTAATGAGGGTCAAGGACTGTATTTCATAAACGCTATAGTTTATGTATGCTTTAGCTCTGTAAATGTATTAAAGAATATAATTGGAAAAGGAATAAGAATAATAAGATTTGAATATGAGTAACCTCAGTGCTCTACTGACACTGTTCTTTGAAGGTTAAATAGAACCGGAGATGTTCAGTACTGCATGAAACCCACTCGCATGGATTTTATGCAGAGTTGTTATACATAAGTGAAGAGGAAGAGAGAAAAGGAGTATAATTTCCCTTCACTGAGATGCTTTAAAAACATTGAGGATAAAACTATCTCCCAAAGATCTCTGTATTATGAATTGGATATAAAAATGTTTTTTCATGCGAGTATAGAGCTATGTCTGAAGACATTTTGTTGTATTGTCAACTTAAGACAACAGAAACATAGTTGATGCTTGCATAAATGTTTACAGAACATTGAAATAGTCTGCCAAGGTTTGAATATAGCATGGTATTTTCAGAGCATACTTATATGTATTCAAAGCATACAGTGCAATAACTGAGATGGTAGTTTGACTTTCCACACTGATTCATGGCAAGCAGCTCTAAATTTTTCTGGTTTTTCTTGAATCACCCTTTTTTCAGCAATGATACCCACAATTATTATCCCCGTGAATTTTTAGTTTGCGTATGAACTCAAGGGCCATCTTTGACAAGGAATATTTTTTCACACATCAAACTCAAGAAAAAGAGAATTGAGTGGGAGGGCATCTTGCTCGATACCAACTTTGAACATCTGCCCTACATCTCCTTTGAGAATTCCTCAGCCAAATAATAAAAACAATTTAAAAATGATTATGCTATCATAAATCATCCTTCTTTGTGGTTAGTTTGTTGTTTAGTTTTGTTTTTTTTTCTTTCCCACAAGTACCATGATCCTCTGTGTCCACAGATTTTACAAATCTTCTATGCTAGATTTTAACAATATGTGTATTTCATAAGCAGGTCAGTCAACTTCCAAAAAATAAGAAATGTCTATGAAAATTAAAATGTTTCAGAACACTAATGTAATCATAAAAATTGATGGTATTTCTTTGTAAACCATTCAAAAGAAGCTAAATCTTACTAACTTCTGTCCTTGTTCTAGCTACTATTTCATTTACTTCAATATGAAAAGTATAGTGCATGTATGGCACTATTCTGAATAGTTTCACTGTAGTCAGTAATGCCACTTATAGAGGCTGAAGCAAATAAACTTGGGCATGAGTGAAACTGAGACCTGAACAAAGAACAGTTTCTAGGATGTAGTTATGTGCTGCTGGTCCATATGTAGATGTTTTCACAGAAGGAACATGCTTTCCTTCAGTGCCTTTTCAAAAGGTACATACTCTCCTCATATTAGAAAATGCCAGTCCTAGGAGGTATCCTTGGAAATGGTATATGCATATCTCATGCCTGCAAGGAAGCCAGGTGGAATTCATGCTGTCTGAGCTTTCATAACAATTTCTGTAACACACGACGACCATATTGTAATACTTCCATGCTAATAAAAGCTAGTCTTTTTTTGTTAAAATTGCTTCTGCAAAGGTTATTTTGTGGTATGAATTTTGACATTTCTGCAAGAAATTATTGAGGTAAAGGACTAGGAAGCTTTGGATTTGTAGTTATACTGCATTCTGGAAAGGTGCAGCAAGGGTACCTGGCTAGTACTGAACATTAAATCATTCCTCTTCACCCAGTAATGTATATGTTGCTTTCTCATAAAACCCTGGTGCAGATAATGATGTGATCTTTTATGTTGTTTTATGTAATCCAAGTCCAATTTTTAATATTTTTCATATCCTGTGGCAACTACATCACATGTGCAGAGAGACAATTACAGATATCTTTTTCTGCTTGATGCATATTTAAGAAAACAATTAATAATAAAATATACTCAGCAATTTAATAGCTCTATTACTCCTCATTAAAAATAACAGGCTGCAAAAGTATCAAAGGTGACCTATTCGTTGTGACAGTCAGACCCAGTGTCACAACTGACTATAACCATTTGACATGCTCTGCCAAATCAAATACAACATTTTTAAAGTCTATGCTACCAATTTGATACATGGCTTCCCAATGACAGTAAAAACTGACAGCTAAGCCTAGGCTTCTACAGCCCACAGATGTGAGGAATTCCTAACTATGTGTCAGTCCAGTGTCAGCCCTGAGGTTTCAGTAGCTTCACCTCAGTAGAGGGAAAACAGCTCCCACAGGATATTATTATGAATTTGCAATACTGGTGTTCCTATGACATCCACCACAGAGCAAAACCTTTGAAATTCAATACTATTGTAAAATAAAATGTGTACATCTTACCTATAAGATAGATGAATATAGACAATAGAGGAATATAGGCAGAAAGAGCAAAGAGAAATCCTGAGAAAATAATAGGTTATCATTACTCATACTTCAGTGACAATATCAGCTTGGTGTATCCCCACACTTCAGTTTATACTATCTAGCACCTCTGAGTCTCATTATGAACTGTACCATTACCTTTTAAGTTCTTTTTGGCAAATCAATAAAAGTTTGTTTATATTTGTAAAGATAATATGACAAAATGGATTAACTGATTAGGGTAAGATTTACTTTAATGCTTGACATCCCAACCATCCCTGTGACCTCAAGGTATGTGTTAGGCTTTTGTGATTTTGAAAAGCATTTTGATTGGAAAAACTGAAGAGGAGACCAGACCTGAATACCAATGTTTGTTTTAATTTAATCCTGATCTAAAATCTGGAATGTGACCAAAAAAACAAACCACCAAAAAAACAAACAAACAAAAAACAAAACAAAAAAAAAAACAAAACAAAAAAAAAAACCAAAAACACACAAACCCACCCAAATCTAAACAAAACAAAACAGAGACAGTGACAGTTAAAGATCTTTAGCGAGATTCTCCAAGGCATTAGTAAGGTAGGAGGAAAACCTGGTACCATGTAAACCCATAAAAGTCAAAATATCAAGGTAAGAAAGTCAGCTGCACAGAAGGCAGAAAGCAGAGCAAGGAGGAATAAAAGACACTACTTTTGAGATAAGCTAGGAAGAGATATGTATGTTTAAGTAATTTCAATTCAGTATCGGACAGGGGAGGATTTCAGAGAATATTCTAGAAGAGGAAATCAGGACCCTTGTCGTAAAGGATTGCCTCAAAATCAGGCACATCATACTTTGAGTTTAATATATGGATTGCTTTGCTCTAAACCTCTGGGATACAATTTTCCTGGCTTTCAGATTCTTTGCTAGAGGTATGAAAATCTTGGACCCATGGTACCTGAATCCGGAAGAGGAAGCTAAAATAGCCCAAGTCCTTTTCAGCTTCATGGATGGTTATTGTTAGCAGGAAGCCTGGAGACCTTGAGCTTTTTTCAAGTTTTTACCTTATTAAAATTCTTCTTTTTGTTGAGTATGTTTTATTTACAGACATAAGGAATAAATCTTCTGTATTAAAACTGCAGAGAACCTTCTTTTCCCTTTTCAGACGTGACAACAAGATTTAGTGATCACTGTCTAGATCTACAGTAGCAAATAATTTCCTGTAAGTGGGAAAGACCTGCAGAGTAATGGAAAGGACCCAGTGTCCAACAGCACACACATTTCAGGAGAGTTTACTTCAGACATCTAGTCTGTGTACACTCACTGGTGGTTGGACCACACAGACCAAGTACAGCACAGTGCTGGACTGTACTTATCATAGTACTTATTATGTACTTATCATACTTATCTCTGTTTAGATCCATCTGAATGAAATTCAACCCTAAGACTGCTCTGCAACATGACAGTGAGTGATGTGAATCAGTAGATTTGTCTTAAAAGCATATTCCTCTCCCAAACTAAAGTAGTAAAATAGGTACACCTATTGCTGAGTTACCTGCCTACCAGAATGATTGTAAGTTCAGCTGATACTTCTGTCCATTGTATATCCATGTATTAGATATACTGATACTATCCAAATGTAGTGCTACATATTACACCATTAAGATCCATATATGCAGGTGATCAAAACAGCATGCAACAGAGATTTTTGGTGGAAGATGAGCTTTCAGAATCTGAAGTAGAAACATCTAAATGGCTCTAAGATGCCTTTTGTAGAACATAAGCATTTATAACAAACTGAACTATGCTCCAGTAAAATGAAATATATATATAGATATTTTTAAAGAATTTAATCGTTAACATGTAATTATCCTTAAAAAATTAATAATTTAAATAATTGTATGCTGCTGCTGGAGAGATGACTAACAGATGAAAATTGTCCCTTTAAAGTGACTGGCAGACCCAGATTCTTACAAATTGAATGAGAATTTTGCTTATTAAGATATTGTGATTTCCCCAAGAGTAAAGTTAAAACAATGTCTACAAAGGGGCAGAAAGTGACCTTTTATTCTTACTGATGCTTTGGTCTTGTCCTGGGTTCAGCTACAGCAGTCATTTTTTCTCCTTCTTAGTAGCTGGTGCAGTGCTGTGTTTTTGACTTTCAGTCTGGGAACAATGCTGATAACACCGATGTTTTTAGTTGTTGCTAAGTAATGTTTACTCTGACCAAGGACTTTCTCAGTCTCATGCTTTGCCAGAGAGGAGGGGAAGCCAGGAGGAAGCAGAGGCAGGACACCTGACCCAAACTGGCCAAAGGGGTATTCCATACCACAGCACGTCATGCCCAGTATATAAACTGGGGGGAGTTACCCGGAAGGCCCAGATCGCTGCTCGGGTCGGGCTGGGTATCGGTCGGCGGGTGGGGAGCGGTTGTGTCCTTTTCCCTTGTTATTCCTCTTATCATTATTATTGGTAGCAGTAGTGGTTTGTCTTATACCTTAGTTACTGGAGAGCTGTTATCTCAACTCGTGGGAGTTACATTCCTCCGATTCTCCTCCCCATCCCTCCGGGAGCGGGGGGAGGAAGGAAAAGGGGGGGAGTGAGCGAGCGGCTGCGTGGTTCCAAGTTGCCGGCTGGGCTTAAACCACGACAGGTCTATGCTTCCTTGGTCTTGTAAAACACAGAACTTTACTGATCCTTTCTCAGTCACCATCATTCTCTCCCAAATATCTTGCATTTGCCCCATGTTCTTAAACCTTTAGAAGGGAAAGCAGGGAGCACAGACATTCTGCTAAAGGCCTAGACCTCAACTGTGTTTTCAAGGCTGTTCACAAGTATCTTAGTGATGTTATTTCGAAGACCACACTTTTGAAATGTTTAACCACATACTTAAGCATGCAAAAGATGATTAGAGATGTCAAAGAACTTAAAAATATGGGTAAACATGAAAATAATTGTTGTCTTAATAAAATACCAATAGGACTTTTCTTGGGATAAATACACTTTTACAGTTTTTAATTTTTAATAAACATGGCAGACTGGTGTCTTTAATTGTATTAAAGAAGAATTTTCTTGATTCTGACTTATTTATTATGTCTTCTGCAATTGAGAAGATTCTATTTACCATAATTGACCTTTAATTTGATAAAGCATAAAGTATTTGTTAATCCCTACCTATATCCTCATCATTTCCTCACTTTTGCCTATACAGTTTCTGTGGAACTGTCGTGGTTTAAGTCCAGCCAGTAACTTCGAACCACGCAGCTGCTCACTCATTCCCCCGCTTCTTACTCCCCCCACTTCCGGAGGAATGCGGAGGAGAATCAAAAGAATGTAACCCCCGCGGGTTGAGATAAGAGCTGTCCAGTAACTAAGGTATAATACAAACCACTACTGCTACCAATAATAATGATAAGGGAAATAACAAGGGGAGAGGACACAACTGCTCACCACCCACTGACCAATACCCAGCCCGACCTGAGCAGTGATCTGGGCCTTCCGGGTAACTCTCCCCAGTTTATATACTGGGCATGGGGTGCTGTGGTATGGAATACCCCTTTGGCCAGTTTGGGTCAGGTGTCCTGTCTCTGCTTCCTCCTGGCTTCCCCTCCTCCCTGGCAGAGCATAAGACTGAGAAAGTCCTTGGTCAGGGTAAATGTTACTGAGCAACAATTAAAAACATCGGTGTTATCAGCGTTGTTCCCAGGCTGAAAGTCAAAATCACAGCACTGTACCAGCTACTAAGGAGAAAAAAATGACTGCTGTAGCTGAACCCAGGACACACTCTAAATCACAGAAACTGTTAAAGTTTCTTAAAATTATTGTAAAGGACTTATACCACTGTTGCAAACATGTCACTATAACAAACTCACCTCAAGTTCTACTGTTAGTCCACATCTAGTTCTTTGTCTGTAGTAAACAGTGCTAACTCTTTGGCCAACTGTGTTATAGCTTGGGGTGATCTGAAAGTTCCTTTATTCTCCTCTGAATTTTTGATCTGTGCCCTACTTTCTAAGGATACAGTAGATCACATATTATGGCCATAATATGTAATATGACAGGATTATCATACATATTCCAAAATGAAGGAGAGTAACTACAATATCACTAAATTTACTGACAAGTCTTCGTTTTCACATGTGCTATCACCTTTATGTAAGTGTACCTCATCAGGAAATGAGATTTAGTTCCAAAAGTGAATTTATTTCCAGAATAGAATTTGTGCCCATGAGATATTTGCTTGCAAAGTTACTTAACATGAAAGTTCACTAGATGCAGAAATACATGTGAGGATAAGTTAATTATAGTAGACAATTAGGTTTCTTTTGGAAAATTTAGCTGTTTGTGTTTTAATATTTCTTTAAAATTACAATAGTTGAGAAAATATAAGCATTGGTGATCAGTGAAGAGTGATGCCTCTCAAGGGTCCCTACTGGGACCAGTACTGCTTAATATCTTCATCAGTAACGTAGACAGTGGGATCAAGTACACCCTCACAAAGTTTGCAGATGACGCCAAGCTGCACAGTGTGACCTGACATGCCTGAGGGATGTGATGCCACCCAGAGGTACCCAGACAAGCTTGAGACATGGGCCCTTGTGAACTACAAGAAGTTCAACAAGGCCAAGCGCAAGGTCCTGCACCTGGGTTGGGGCAATCCCCAATGTCAGTGCAGACTGGGGGATGGAGGGACTGAGAGAAACTCTGCAGAAAAGGATGTGATGGCACTGGTGGGTGTCAAATTGGACATGAGCTGTCGATGTGTGCTTGCATCCCAGAAAGCCAACCTTATGTTGGGCTGCATCAAAAAGAGCACGGCCACCAAGTCGAGGAAGGGGATTCTCTCCCCTCTCATCCTCATGAAACCCCAGCTTGACTATTGCATGACAGACATGAAATTGTTACAGCTGTTCCAGAAGCAGGCTACAAAAATAGAGGACTGGACCATCATTCCTATGAAGACAGGCTGAGAGAGTTGGGGTTTGTTCAGCCTGGAGAAGGCTCCTTGAAGAAGAAAAGTGAGACCTTACTGCAGCCTTTCAATGTGTAAGAGGGGCTTATAAGAAATATGGGGACAGACTTTTTAATAAGACCTGTAGCAATAAGACAAGGAGTACTGGTTTCAAACTGAAAGAAGGTAGATTTAGACTAGATATAATTTTTTATGATGAGGGTGGTGAAACACTGGACCAGGCTGTTCAGAGAGGTGTTAGATTCTCCATCTCTGGAAACATTCAACGACAGGTTGTACGGGGCTCTGAACACCATGATTTAGTTGAACATGTGCCTGCTCATTGCAGAGGGCGTTGGACTATAGGACCTTTAAAGGTCACTTCCAACTCAAAACTATTCTATGATTTTATGATTTATCTTCTCTGCCAGGTAATGTAACAGTTAATGGTAATCTGTTTACTTTTAATTAACAAACTATTTCTTTCACCTTTGACATCTATAACATTTATACTTACCAAGTTTTTCATTTAAAATGAATCAAATATAAATAATTGAATATAATTAATAAAATATTAAAATACAAAAATTTAATAAAACATTTAAGTTTTATTAAAGTCTATATTGTATACAATGTCATACACGATGGTAGCTGTCATGATATTCTCAAGTATTTATTAAAATCCACTATTATAATATAACTATTGGTGTATCCTGTAGACAGTGGGTTTTACAAACCAATTATCTACTATAAAAAAAATCATCCTTTATAAACCCTTTGTCAGTTAATTTTGCTATGTTTAAATTTATCTTAATTCTTAGAGTGGAAAAAGGTGATGATGTTTTTGGTAGGCATGGCATAATTTTGAACACAAATGAGGATAAATAATTTTGTCCTTCCTGATTTTTTATCTTACACTATTGTCTTCTTATACTAACTGTAAATGATGGCTTGATTTTTTTTAATTTTTTTTCTTAATCTTTCCCAGTCAGTTTAATCCCTCACTTCTTTTTTCTCTTCTTGTTATTACACATTTCCATGGAATCCTCCCCAATCTGAATATCTGATATTTTATATGTGTTCATGAAGACTGAAATTCTCCTTAAAATAAATTATTATACCAAATTTATTCAAAGAAAATATACAACAAAGACTGGTAATAGTTAATAGGAGTACACAATTAAAGTGTCATTCAGGTGCTTATACTGGTACAGCTTATGTCCCTACTGGAAAAAGAAGACTCTTACACGATTATAACTCTGAGCATGCCAAGAGTTATACTGGAAGGCCTATTGCAATTAATACCTACCCCTCAGAACAAATGGAATCTGACTGGAATAAATAATTTTCACTTAGGCAGTTCAAACTGTCTTGGCAGTGCAAAATTCATTCCTTACAAAAGAAGGGAAGTAATAGAAAGACACTTAAATAGTCACTGTGGCTTAGGGAAACATCTATATTCTAGTACTGCAAAATATAATGGGGATGATTTCATGCTTTTCTCTCTCTCAAGGATTCAGTACAGACAAAACAAATCAAGGAACCACCCTTTCTTTAGTCCCTATACACTGTCACTCATCATTCCCATGAAATATCTAAATATTTCATGTAGCCCATGTCTTTGTACTGCTAGCATCTTCTGCCTCTGCATCCAGCATCTCCTGTGGAGGTATATGGGTCCAAAAACAGAGGTGGATTACACTTACTAGAGAACCCTCAGAAGGAAAGGAGGGGCTTCAAGGACTGGAGGTTGTGAAGGGTGGAATTGAGAAAGGGAAATGGTAATTTCATCCTAATGCAAACAAAAGCTGTTGTCCCCACATATTGTCCTCCCCATGGCAGCAAATTTGTGCCATGTTCAAAATCTTTTAATGATATTTTTAGCATGTACAACAATTCCTCTCATTTCAGCAGCAGGATACCTGAAGGGGGCCTACAAGGGTGCTGAAGAGGGACACTTCATTAGGGACTGTAGTGATAGGACAAGGCGTAACAGGTTCAAACGTAAACAGGGGAAGTTCAGTTAGATATACTAGAATAGTTAGGGTTGGAAAGGACCGTAAGATCATCTAGTTGAAGGAAGAAGTTCTTTACTGTGAGGGTGGTGAGACACTGGCACAAGTTGCCCAAAGAAGTGGTAAATGCTCCATCCCTGACAGTGTTCAAGGCCAGGTTGAACAGAGACTTGGGCGACATGGTTTGCTGTGTGGTGTCTCTGCCCATGGCAAGGAGGTTGGAACTAAATGATCTTAAGGTTCTTCCCAACCCTAACCATTCTATGATTCTATGATATGCTTGCAGAAGTTCATTACACATTTTTTCAATTCTATACAATATAGTTTCACACTTCTTTCATTCACTGTGCTATGTGAGATTTTTACAGTATGATAAGTAACTCTTGCTATCTTTTTCAAGACAGTCCTAAGTCATGAAACCTTGAGCTGGCTTTCACAGTAATTTCAAGGTGTTTCTGGCATCCAATCATCCATAATTGTGATGTCAGAAGCCACACATCACATAGAATAAATAAAAATTTTAACCAGACACCTTTCAACCTACAGGTCTAAAAGAAAAAAAAAAAAAATCTGCTTTATGATAACTTACAAGAAAAAAGTTATTTTATTTATAAGAAAACTTACTAGAATGTACGTTTTGAAAATTCTGACTTTTCAAAGGTAGCACAGTTGTTTTTCCTGCTAAACTCAGAAATGTCCCAAAAAAGGCTTCTCCATTATACTTTGTACCTATTTCCACTGTAAGATGGAAACGGTAGCAAATGTGAAACTTAGATTCAAAATTTGGATTTGAAAGACAAGTAGCTGCTTACGTGAGAATAGTTTTCCTTTATATTTGGATAGATCTTATACCAGTTAAAATAACAGGAAAAACTCCCACTAACTTTCTGCTTAAAAGGATTTTTAAAAGCTGGATTTTTTTAAATTAATATTTTATTAATTATATTTGATTCATTTTAAATTAAAAACTTGGTAAGTATTACTGTTTTAATCTTTAGCCCCATTATAACTAACATGTACTTGAGAGGACAGACAATTTACCAAAAGATAAATATGATAGGTTTTATTAATCATTCCACAATATCTGCATTTTAGTAGCTATGAAGCATCATTATCAAAACTGTGTAAAAGAACAGATATCATCTCCCTGACAAAATATATCTCTCCCCATCTCTCTTCTGATCTTCCTCTGCACTTTTCCCTCTTCCATTTTTCCCTCTCTAACCCCACCTTATTATTTGTAATACAAATGCATCACTCACTGCATGTCAACTCCATGAATTATTCAATTTGGGGATGTTAATCAAAGACTGATTCAGAGCTTCTGGGAAGGAAGCAATTTGCCTTGGCCAGGTGCTTAGCTAGTTCAGCTGAGCCCAGTTAAGTTAGAAGATATTACTCCCCAGGGAATAACAAGTGAATATAAATTTCCAGAGGCTGGAGACTACTAAATCCAGTAGCCCAACAGATGTGAAGCTGCTGTCTGTAGATCCAGCCAGCAGTGACGCTGAGCATGCACTTATAACACGTACGGTCACACACAGAGCAAAGGCAGATACAATCCTTTACAGTTTCAGCACAGAGGGAAGATGATGGCATAAGGAATCCTGTATTAAGGGATCTGAGGGAAATCTGAGGATATTGAGTAGTAAGTTTTAGGGAAGGAGAGGGAATGAGAAACACAACACTTCAGTCAGTGCCTTCTGACCCAATAGAGGAAGTATACCCAGAAGCACTTCTAAGCAGCTTGCAGATAAGAATGCAGGAGCTACCCTCCACTATGTTTACTTCATGATTCATCATCACAGAATATGCATGTTATAATCTTCAAGATAGAATTTATGAACAATAAGGTTTTTCATCTCCTTGTATCATCTGTGGATCACCAATGGAAACAGAGGATTTTAATGAATTACAGAGAAAAAATGTTTTCACTGCCCTGGTATAATAAAACAGACATAATTCTCTATTTGCAATGTACCCATTAGGTTATATGAGAATGTATCTTCCTAACATTACACAAAGTTGATAGAACAGACTTCTTTTTTATTGGTAAGGCTGTAAGATAAAAAGAAAGCACCAACTTTTATGCTGTAAGGACTTACTTCCGGTAATATTTTTCAAACAGTTCATTACTGTTTATGATAGCACAATTTGCATAAAACACTGAATGTACACACATGCAATATAACACAAATAGTTCCTGGCCCAAAGGAACTGGGAGCCAGCTGATGATACAAATGAAAGTAACTGAAACAAATGTGGAAATTAATTGTAAAATCAATATACATTAAAGTGTAACAATATCTATATGACACACAGAGCTGTTTTTTTTATTTTAGAAATTCTCAAAGTGTCAAACCACTTTGCAGAAGTGTCTGATTTCAGTGGATCTTTCACTGACAGTTTTGGATGGCATTTAGGATTAGGTTTAGGAATTTTTTAATTTTCTTTTTCATCAAAAGGCCTACATCCCAATTTAATGCAAACTGAATATGTTTTTAAACATCACTTTGCTTCTACATCTGTGCTCTTTTCCAGCCAGCTCAACTAATAACTTCTAAAATTATAGTAAAACCTCTTGTAGTTTTGTCAAATTAATGTTTATTCACAAGAAACAACATCCTGCAGAGACAAGGACAGCAGACATAGTTTTATCGTGTCTTTATCAGAGAAGCTGCAGAGTTGCAGAGTTTGTTTCATTAACCCCTCCTAAAGATCTGGGGCTTTTAAAATGTTTTAGGGTTGGGTTTTTTTTTCAGATACACATATTTATATAGCTACCCTTCCATACTTACAGCTGAATGCTTGGGGGAGAGCACAAAAAATAAAAATTGATATTATTAAGTATCAAAGTCCAGAGTGTCAGATATGGATGCCACAAGATGCCCAGTCCAATCATGGGCATTTAGCTGCCATGGAAGACTTATATAGCATTTAGCAGCATATTACTTAATTCATTGTTAATTAATCTGTTTTTACCTAAAATCAAATCCCCTTGAGGTACACACTAGAATTTTCAATACTCCTTCATCACCCACCAGGTGCACCCAGGTCCTTGGGTGCAAGAAAGAAAGAAAGTCCAAGGTAGTAAACTTGCTGTGCACCCTCCTCACTGCTCTAAGCATCTCAACATGACAGGCTGAGAGAGTTGGGCTTTTTCAGTCTGTAGAAGAAAAGCCTTCATGGAGATCTTAGAGCAGCTTCCAGTGCCTAAAGGGGCCAACGAGAAATCTGGGGAGAGACTTTTTACAAATGCATGTAGGGACAGTACAAGGGGGAATGGGTTTAAACCAAAAGAAGATAGATTTAGATTAGATATTGGCATGAAATTTTTTACTATGAGGGTGGTGAGACACTGGCATAGGCTGCCCTCAGAAGCTATGGCTGTCCAATCCTGAAAATGTTCAGGGCCCGGTTGGATGGGGCTTTGAGCAACCTGGTCTAGTAAGCCAGTGGTCTAGAGGCAGAGGCGTGGAACTGGATGAGCTTTAAGGTCCCTTCCAACCCAAACCATTCTATGATTCTATGAAGAGTGCTTTGACTGACATTACTGAAAAACTTTTAACAGTTTCGTAAGAAATGAGAAGTAATTTTTTCTAAAGATTTACATTCAAATACACACACAAACTATGTAACATGGACATCAACTGTCTTTGTATGATTCTTCCTGACTTTTTATTTTGTTGTTCTGATACTGATTTTTCTTCATATCATATGAACATTATAAGAAAAGATGAATGAATGAAATTCGTTTATTATAAATGGCAGAAAGGAAATGAGAGCTCCTGGCTATACCTTACAAAAAGGGGACTGAAGGATGTTAAATTCTATAGAAAGTTGCAACTGCTTTCCCAGTATTGTTAAGTGTGTTGCTAATTACCATTGGATATTAAATCTTGATGTCTAGCAGCTTTTCCTCACTGCTTTTAAACAGCTTTGAGATTCATCACAGAATTAAAAAAAAATAAATACTGTACTATAGCTTTTTGTTGAAATTCACTACTAACTTTGCTCTCAACTGGGATTTAAAATACACTAGCATGATTCTTTATCCCACCCTGTATGGAAGACACTGATTAAAGATTTTCTTTCCTTGATTTCACATTTGCCTAAGAAGAGAAAACAAATTCTTGCAGTGAACTACACTTGATAAATCATTAAGAGCAATTAGAATTATGAATGTGCCAGAAAGCATATTTTTGGAACAATGTATATGGCCTTGAAAAACATAAGGTTTGCCATAATATTTTCTGAATTTTGCAACATATAATATGTGAATCCATTTGCGGTAAAAAGGACACTGTTCACAGGCGGATAATAAAAATATAAAAAGTAGAGCTCACTGGCTGTTTGTCAGTTTGTGGGAGGGTTCACAGAAGCCTTGTTGTAACTGGGAGGTCACACATTTCCCTGCAAGCTCTGCTTGCTTTCAGATGAGCCTCAAGTGTCTGTCCCATCTGAGCTACAGCCATGCTGCATCATGCTGTGCCTATGGTCTTTCCATGCCACATATATCTCTATAAGAATTAAGTTTCCTTCTAAATCAAAATAAAGAGGAGAAGAAAAAATCAGAAAAAATACTTCAAAATATTTATAACATATTATAACTCTATGGCACAGTAACTCCTTTTTGTTTTCATATGTAATTTAAAAAAATAACATAGTTTGTCAAAAAGGCTGAAGAGTCAGCAGTGGATTAGACTGTTCCTCAACAATTGATTTTTTTTTTTCCACTAGTAACTCATTTTAGACTTGTTTGAAGCAGACTATTTCAGCTTTTCAAGTCCCATTAAAATCCCTGGCAGGCATATGGCTGGTATGTTTTACACTATTTACAAAAAACATGAGCAGGTTGTCTGTCAGTACTTCAGCATTTTCTCACCAAACAACAAAAATGTACAGTTAGAAGACAAAAGAAGCCTACAGACAAATTGCCTTTTATTAGGACTGTATTGTTTGTGTAGTGATGACACAAAAAAGATGCCCAATGTGCTGTGGGGCTCTAAATGGGGATTTTTCTGCTTTGTTTTCTCACTGCCTTTGAACAAACTGTTAGAGTCACAAAGACTTCTCTAGTCATACAGCTGGAGAATAAATTAATTGTACAAAGACAATGAATAATTCAAATGAGATAAATTTACCTCATATTCATTTGAAGAACACAGTTTACTTAGTTTTCATCTGCAGAAGTTAGAGAACAAACCCTTGTTTCTTGGCTTAGATTGTTCAAGTTTATTTTATGACTAGCAGTATACACAAGTCCACAGTTGCTGTAATTCTTTTCCGCCAATAAAGGTGCTACCAGAGGCCAAAAGACAAATGAAGTTGAGAGCTTCAAGAGCTGTCAAGAGTACATAGAGAATGGCTCTCTTCCATCAAACACTGGGGGTTTTAAATATTTATTTTAACCTTTCTTCAGAGGAACAGTCTTACAGATTTTAGTCTAACTACAGCTTTTGTCTATATACTGTTAGGTATATCAGTAAAAATGATGAGAAGTACCATTTGTGCATTGGAGTCATGTGGTAGGACTGTCCAGATTCATAACACTCTTACTAACCTAGTCCAGTGACACTAATAAACTGTGAAAATGTCAAAGGAAAGTAAAACCCATTTTTTCCAAAAGGAAATCAGAAGTGCAGGGCAGAAGCCCTTCATTGATCGGTGTTGAACATGATTACTGAGAAAACAATTACTCCTCTCAAAAGCAAGGGGTCATTTATCCAGAGGGACCTTGACACGTTTGTGAGGTGGGCCAATGCCAACCTTATGAAGTTTAACCAAGCCAAGTGCAAGGTCCTACACGTGGGTCGGCACAACCCCAGGCACAGCTACAGGCTGGGCGGAGAAGAGATTCAAAGCAGCCCTGCAGAGAAGGACTTGGGGGTGTTGGTTGTGAGAAGCTTGACATGAGCAGGCAGTGTGTGCTTGCAGCCCAGAAAGCCAACCGTATCCTGGTCAAAGGAGGTGATCCTGCCCCTCAACTCTCCACTCGTGAGACCTCACTTGGAGTATTGTGTATAGTTCTGGTGTCCTCAACAGAAGAAGGACATGGAGCTGTTGGAGCAAGTCCAGAGGAGGGCCACGAGGATGATAAGAGGGCTGGAGCACCTCCCATATGAAGACAGGCTGAGAAAGTTGGGGATGTTCAGCCTGGAGAAGAGAAGGCTGCATAGTGACCTCATAGCAGCCTTCCAGTATCTAAAGGGGGCCTATAAGGATGCTGGGGAGGGACTCTTTCATAGGATCTGTAGTGGAAGGAACAGGGGGGAAGGGCTTGAAATGTATA
>NW_009942206.1:23867-46152 GCF_000696875.1 Nestor notabilis | reverse complement strand
ACTATTCTATGATTCTATGGTTCTATGATTTGAAATGAAGTGAAGGGGAACAAATGCAGGAGAAGTAAAAGATGTAAGTGGCAAATGGGACCAGTATGTGAAATCATTTAATGTCGTAAATGACTTTGGTAAAATAATTCACTGAGTTGGAACCAATGAATGACAATGATAAAGGATGACAGCAGCTTGCACACACTTTGTCAAGTCACTGTCACGCTTATAAACTCCTAAATGAGGAGCCTGCAATTTCCACAGTCTCACAGGCAGAAACTGGGAGAAGAAAACTCTGAGTCATCGACTACAAGAGGGAAATACTGTTTTCTTTAGGGTTGAAAGATGTGAATTGGGCTGTCAAAGTCCAGGTAAGCTCTCTGTCTTCTAGTTAATTAGCAAAAAGTTATATTCACTCTTTCCTGCCACATGGATGTGCTTTTAAATTTTAAATGATTTGCTTAAAAAGAGAACAAAAAAGCTTTTAAAAGAATTTTTTTTCTTTTTTTCCATGACAAAGTATACAGTACATCTGGATAAGATCCTTTCCAGTAGTACCTAGTCTCTAAAAGTTATTTGAAAATGGGCAATCTTTTCTTAAGAAAGAGAAGCAGAAGAGTTAAAACCTGGTTCATACTTTCTATAGCTCCTTAATTTCTTTTGTTAGTTTCTGCAGAATATTAGCAGGTAATTTGCAGGTGAATGAATTAAAATTTAAACCATATGACAATATTCAGAGCTTAAGTTTTCCTGTATAGGTTCTATAAATTATAAACCATGCTCTGAGTCTAATTTTGGAGCTTAGTGAATTTATCTAAAATAGATACAATAAGGACAGCCATGTCCCAAATGGCTACCTAGAAAATAAGACAAAAGCTCCTAGGATCTTGATTTGTTACAATGTCCTAAATAAATCCCTAAATTGAGTGGAACACTATATAAAACTATATTGAAGTATATACAGAAAGATATTTTCAATAGATTTCAATATAACTGAACTTTATTAGAAAACAAATATAATTTGCTGTATTTTCTGTAGCTATTTTATCTAACTGAATTTACTGGAAAGTTCAGCTAAGGCAGATGCAAAAGACACTAATGTTATAGAGTGATCTTGCTGTTAACTATGGATTCTCTGAACTCTGACTCATAAATGATACATATAAATAACAAGCTGAAAAGAAGCAACCACTACAACTACATTTTCATTTTAGCATTTAGATAGCTATTATAGATGCTCAGATGACTGCATTTCAGGCACAAATTTGATTTCCATATGTCTGGTTATGATTCAATTAACCCTGAAAGAGCCATAAATTGGGGCTTTTTTCCCCTATAAATCTAAGCAGATATAGTAGACAATTATGTTCTTACCAGGGCTACAGCAGGAAAAAGCAGAAAGGTTTGAGGACTACAGTGGTGGTTCATCCTGTGAACACCTTGAAATTATACTTAAAAATTTATTGGTTTTGAGGAACAAAGTTTCACCTTTTTCTGTCCAGAAAACTTCTAAAGAATATTAAAAGCCAGCAAAAAAAAATCATTTAGTTTTTATTTTAACAAACAAACAAACAAACAAACAAAATCTAAATGCAAATTTGCAACAGCCTGAAAAATGAGGCACTTCTGGAAAATATACTCTGGCTTAGAAGGCTTGTGCCTTTTCATTTGGCTCCAATTGAACTTCCCCTTCATTAAATGATAATCTTTATGGTGAATTTCAATAAAGATGAAAAAGAAAGATTCTAAAAAGAATGCATAAGTAATTCTGGTTGCCTAGCTGTGGCAATGAATTCCTGTTTGTTTTGCCACTGAAGGGTGAATGCAACCCTTTGAGAAAATGGGAATTCATTATTCCAGTGACTGAGAAATGATCCACTTAAAGAACCTAATTGGTTCTACAACAGTGATTTCTTTCAAAGCACCGTTTCCGGAAGAAACAACAAAAAGAAGACAGCTCTTTGACTAGTACATGGTCTACCGAGTACATTTCTTCTCATGTTTCAGCTTTAAAAAGAAAATGTCACACATGCTCAGTACAAAAGAACAAAGAACTAGTGTTTAAAAAGGTACAGAAATGTAGCAAGTCTTCCACTTTTTCCTTTAACAACAAAGTTGAATTTCAATAAATATTAGTGCATGCTCATGACACTTGAACTGTCAGTATAAAAGAAAATACTTACTGACCAAAAATTCAATTCCTTTCAAGAGTGATCATTAGTAGCCAAAAGCTACTGAATATTTTACTATGCAGATGAAAGTAAATCAACATTATTTACCAGTAACTGTTACAGACTAGGTGAATTAAGATGCCCAGTCTGCTGAAGCAAATAGAATACTGTAATTTATTGTTAATCTAGTTAAATACTTATGTAATTAAATTTAAACATAATACAAAAGAAAAAAACCCTGAGACACACAGGTAGATACAGACAGTTCTCATTTACATCTCAATAGTTACGCTGGAAGAATGAAAATCATGCACTGATTGTTGCATTTAAATGCAAAATCAAAAGTTTTTCTGCAGGCAAGGTGCAGGTCAGAAACAAATCTGATCGAGGTTAATGGATGGATATCTATTTACTTCAGAATGAACTTCAGGATAGGCTGCCACAGAATAAAAAATTCACATTAAGACCAAAGACTGAGGAAAAAACTGAGTTCTGTGCAGACTTGAGAAGTGATTTAATACTATTTTTAGAATTAGAATGAGTAATCCAAAAAGAGTTAATGCATTATTTACACATCACTTTCAATTGTGTCTAGTCCCTGAAGGATATAATTGATATTAAGTAGTGAGATTGATATAGAAATCTCTCCATCCCTGTTATTCAATGCACATGTCAACACAGTTGTAATACCACTAAAGCAGCAAGAATAATTTCTGTTTTCACAATGCACCTCAGTTTTTCCATTTGCGGCATCAAACAATAGTTTGGATGGGTAGCCACCAGAACAGACCACATCACTCAGTGTCATAGAATCTAATAATTATGTAGTAAGTGGGATAGCAACTTGTATTCTGACACACATGCACGATACATCAACCCAGGCTCTACCATACCCCTCTGGTCCAGTTTAGACCAGCACCACAGACTCAGAAAACACTTATCTGGGACACTAATGTCCCACCTGTAAATGCATCAAGCCCTGGCTGGTGGCTCTAGCATTTTGCATCATGTTTCCACCTTGAGTAGTTCTGCCTGATAGAATAGTTCATCAGCACTGCAGCCACAAAAGTATTTTATCAGTTTCCATGTGTTGCAACAAAGTTATACCAGCTCAAATGAGCAAATGAATATACAGCGATTATAATTTTCTTTAACTTTTACCAGCTGCATTTTGAGGTAGTTCTGTATTAATCCAGTATTTCTGAGTAATTATTTCTCTACCAATTCTCTAGTAGAATTTTTCTAAGTTTTATGATAGACTGAAATATCTGGACCTTAATCTAAGTTGGTTTACAGTTCTTACATTTCTCTACACTTATTTACACTGTTTTCAACATGTTGCTCATCTTAAATATGATGCTTGCCATTACATCTTCAGGAAAAGTGGGGCCACAGCAGCCAGATGAAGATACTGAAAAAATGTTCAAAACCAACAAGAAGATGAACATCTCTGCATGTCTATGTATTCTAACCAAAGATCTAGTTCAAGTCCACTTCAATTGGTATGTCAACTGAAGAAAAATCCTCACTACCCTTTCAAAGACTACTTAATGTTCTAAAAAATATGCCCTTAAAGACATCATCAATTCCAAATTACAACTGAGTTATGATGATTTGCCAAGTTACTGGCTTTGTGCAATCATACACAACACTTCCCTGAAAAGTTAAATGTTTTCCTTTATCCTCAGTGTTAGGTATTTAAACCAAAACTTTTAAATTAAATATTGCTAGCTAAAGGCTTTGTCATTAACTTTCCATAACTGATCTGATATCTATTGTAGGAGTCTGATTGTACCTGGGCATTGAACTAGAGAAGAATTCCCTGTTCTTTATAAATCACACAATACTAAAGAAATACTAGTTAAAGTTCTGTTTCTAATGTATTTCTGCATAACACAGGGTATCTTCACATTTCGTTATCATCAGACTAACTCTGATGACTCAGTTTAGCAACAAGCTTAATCCTTGGCACATAGTATGTTTAGAATTTTCTAGACTTTGGAAATATATTTGGTGTTTGAAGCAGGAGTCTGAACTCAGGATACCTAGATTTAGTTTCAATTTTGTTGCAAATTTTTAAACAGTTATTTCCAGTGTCTCTCAGTTTCCCTTCAGTGCCCTGGTGACAGTGAATGTCCCAAACTTCTAAAGAGGATTTGAGATCCCTACATGTCATGGTTCAAACTCAGCCAGCAACCCCGAACCACACAGCTGCTCGCTCACTCCCCCAGCTTCTTCCTCCCCCCGCTCCTGGAGGAATGGGGAGGAGAATTGGAGGAATGTAACTCCCACGAGTTGAGATAACAGCACTCCAGTAACTAAGGTATAATACAAACCACTACTGCTACCAATAATAATGATAAGGGAAATAACAAGGGGAGGACACAACTGCTCACCACCACCAACCGATACCCAGCCCGACCCAAGCAGCGACCTGGGCCTTCCGGGTAACTCTCCCCAGTTTATATACTGGGCATGATGTGCTGTGGTATGGAATACCCCTTTGGCCAGTTTGGGTCAGGTGTCCTGCCTCTGCTTCCTCCTGGCTTCCCCTCCTCTCTGGCAGAGCATGAGACTGAGAAAGTCCTTGGTCAGAGTAAACATTACTGAGCAACAACTAAAAACATCAGTGTTATCAGCGTTGTTCCCAGGCTGAAAGTCAAAACCAGAGCACTGCACCAGCTACTAAGAAGGAGAAAAAATGACTGCTGTAGCTGAACCCAGGACACTACACAATAGAAGGTCTACAAACATGAAACACTCTTAATAAGGCACTCTTATTTAACATGCATAATAAATGTTTCGCAATCCTGAACAATGGCTTAAACTCATCTAGCATATAACTGGCACACAAGTAAAATCACAGCACCAATTCATTACGTGTAACAGTGGCTGATGATGGCACAGACCCTTCTGCCAGAATTAAACTGAAGTAAACAATTAAAAATACACAGCAAGTCTCCCCTGGACACTCAAATAGTGGGGCGACACCACGTATCATCTGTCCATCATGAAAAACCAGGCAGCTGTGCACAATTAGGCTTTCACAGAAACTGAAGTAAAATCACATTGCATTGCAAACACATGTAGTCATTAGCACACTTACTCCATAGAAATGTACTTCAGCAGCTCTGATTAGCATGCTTTGATGCATTAAAATTCTTCTTTTTATTTAATACTGTTTCACAGAGTAATGAGCAATTGTACAAAAAATTGCAGAACACTGCACTGAGCTTAGCATGCCATGGGAGCAAGGGATGTGCATAAAGTGAGTTTCCAAAGAGTTCATCACCTAGTGTCCAACTGCTAGTGACCATTTTAAACACTTAAAAGAGAAGCATTTTTCAAAAGGATTGAGTTTTTAAGGAGATTATTTGAAACTCATCTGTTGGTTTGGCTCCATAAACATGATAGAGGATTTTTGTTTACATTTGAATAAGATTTTGATTTACAAATTATGTTTTGTGTCTACCTCCTCAAGGATTTAGCACATTTTCAGTCTCCACAGAAATAATCTTCCTGAAGTAAATAAAATGTGCCAAATATTTACTGAATTATATAAAAACTATCTGGCTTTTATTCAACTGTTCCTTCAGTAAAATTCCAATTCCTTAAGGAAAATTCTAAGCCCTTCAATCTTATCCATGCAAGACAGTATACAAAGCAATGGTTACAGAATTAAGAAAGCACAGCAATCAAACTCTTCGAGTGACACAATGCAAACTGACACAAGCAGTTAACAGGAAGATCCAAAATACTACCTGTTAGAAGAAGCTGAAAAAAAAGGAAGAGGACATATTATGCCACTAAATATGTTGCATTTCATGGAGGACAAAATGAACCTTTTTCAAGTGTTGAAACCAGAATTTACTAAAATGTGACTGATCCCTGTCACCTATCTGTACTAGCTAGAAAATTTTAAAGGCTATACTCAGGAAGAGTATTAAAACCAGTTATAAAGCACATTATATGAATTAATGGTGAAGTAAGACTCTCAGCTTTGAAAAGGGTAGATAAACTATATGGTGTGGTGGCAGGTGTTACTTAGGTGAAGGCTGGAAAGCATTTGCATTACCACAAGTCCCACAGAAGTCCTATGAGCTTCCCAGGTTTAAGTTTCACCGTCTGAAATTAGGTGCTGTGAGTATGTGTCTTTTTAATCATAGAATTGGTGCAAAATGTACTAAAAGAACACAAGTGCTTTTTTTTTCTTCAAGGTTGTGATAAATTATCTACTGTGAAGAACAAATGGTTTCCAGTGAACCATAACCAGCCTTTTAAGTACTTAAGTTCCAAAGTGATAATTTTCCAGTGCTAATTAAACGCAGTTGGAAACAGTTGCAGAAATAAACAATGTAAACATGATCTATAGAGGAGTCTCAACTGGAAAACAGTTTTTCTCTATCAGTATTGGCTACAGATGGTTCTTTAGTGTCAATATGGTCCATGAACAGGAACTTCCTTTCTTTTTCTCTTTCACATATAACAGTAATCACTCAAACAACTGAAGCTGTAGAACTATTTTAAAAGAGAGAATGCAGGTTCCTCTAAGCGAGGAGCAACGTTTATCTACTATGTTGAGATAATACATTGTCTGAAGTAATTTACTGTCTTACAGCGTATATAAACAGGGGTTCAGGGCTGCTTCTTTTCAAAGACATTAATAACCTTGTTATAAAACACATTCAGTCTTTCAAAAATTGCACTAATTGTGCATGGTGCTATTCTCAAAGATTCATTCTCCCAGTCAGTTTCAAGAAGAAACTCCCAGGAGTTTATAACTTTTACCACTTTGCAAATATGACCTACTTAAAGCTCACATCTGTTCCTGTTTAAGACACTTGAAAAGTACTGTTGTACTTTTCTTTCTTTGTCTGTTCTCGCGAGACCCCACTTGGAGTGATGTTTACAGTTCTGGTGTACTCAACATAAGAAGGACATGGAACTGTCAAAGCAAGTCCAAAGGAGGGCCATGAGGATCAAAAGGGGGCTGGAGCACCTCCCGTATGAAGTCAGGCTGAGTAAGTTAGGGCTGTTCAGCCTGGAGAAGAGAAGGCTGTCGAGACCTCATAGCAGCCTTCCAATATCTGAAGGGAACCTCTAAGAATGCCAGAGAGGGACTCTTCATCAAGGAAGATGTCCTGTAGTGAAAGGACAAGGGGTAATGAGTTCAAACTAAAACAGGGGAAGTTCACGTTAGATATAAGAAAGAAGTTCGTTACTGTGAGAGTGGGGAGGCATTGAAACAGGTTGCCCAAAGAAGTGGTAAATGCTCCATCCCTGGCAGTGGCTACCAAAAAAAAAAAAGTCACTACAGTGTCAAAGCAAATAATAAATTTCACTTCATGCTGTTCTCTTAAACTGAATTTTTATAACAGTGCCACGAGACTCTTACTAAAAATACATAGCAAGCCCTTCAGTATTTTAAAAATCAAATACCTCCATTATTGTGATTCCAGTAAAAACTCATTACAAATAGTTACAATTAGAAGAATTTATTTTTCCTGATTTTCATAAATCAGTAATTTTAGTCCATGTTTATCATTCTTTGATAAAATGTTTCCAAATAATGATGTTATCTGTTTCACATCTGTTTTACCAGAACAGATTCTCCTCCCCTCCAGATCTTCAGTTTGATTTACAATGTGTCCTTACATTCTTAGTGATGCGGAAAATCAGCAGTCATGACAGATATTCTCTCAGCATTAACTACCTGTTTTGAATGTGCATGCATTATTGTCAAAGCTGTCTTTCATTTTTCCTCCTTTAATTTTTTTTTATTTGTCCTATCCAAAAAAGAACCCTTTGGGTTCTTACAGCCTGTCTGTAGACTTCGTAAATATTTGGAAAGTGCATGCCAATTCAGCCATGGAATAGTCATGTTATGACCAGTAAGGCATAATGACAAAGTTCATGTAGCCAGTGTATTTTAATAGATTGCAATTTACATTCAGACTTTAATATCACACTTGTGACAATAGATTTGTGAAGTAAATCTCATATTTGACCTTATTCTCTACAGAATGTAGATTCGTGTCTGAAACCTAGTCATTACAATTTCAGTTTCAATGAGATTTCCAAATGCGTCAAAAGTTTTCTGAGCTGAATCAAAGTCACCAGACCTGTAATTTTTCTCCAGAAAAACAAATCCTTCAAAATGCCAATTCCTACTCTTTGTGAGTTAACACAGAATGACTTTTTTTACCCTGTAGTAGGCAAATTTTGCCAAACAGTATAGTTTGGCTTAATATATTATACACTGTAATTTTTATTTTTTTTTAATCTCTAATATTTACCCAAACCACAAGAAGAGAAAAGCATCAGAGCTTCATTCAGATTGTTCAGATAATATTGAATGAAAAATATCCAAGGAAATTCAAGTATGCTATAAGAACTTAGGAAGAAACTCCACTTTGGAGTGAAAGAAATATACAGAAAACACTCCTCATACTGAACAGACTTGTATTTGTTTGAACAAATACACAATGAATAGGTGAAAGTAAAATTAGTGGACAATTAATAAAAAGAATATGCTCCCTCTCTTTTAGTACACACCCACACTCAGTTCATTGCCTGAAGTATTTCTAGTTACAAAGATGTTTTTCCTAGGTATTTGTGCAGCACTGTAGCCACTATGCAGTCTCTGCTATAGCACTGGAGCTGCATCTGCCTTATAAATTCACCACTAAAGCTTTCTATCTTCCATTCTTCTCACCCAGTGTTAATGCAGAAGCCAAATCCTGAAATAAGGTTTCATATTCCACACTTGAAATCTTTTTGGGAGATTTTCAGTTCTTTCCTGCATAGGTCATCTGTGAACTATGAACTGTGTAGCTTATTTCAACTTAAAAGCTAGAAGAGAAATAATTCCTATATAAATATGGTATAAATTGAAAAGTAATAATGGTGTGATGGATATATAGTGAGAAATGGTCATTGATTATATTAATACTTACAGCAAGCCAGTGTGACTGTCTACTGTAAAGTCTCATCAAGACACCTCAGAATGTCATGGTTTCTCTTATTGCCCAAATTAAATGAACTTGCATTTTATTCCCTGCTGACCTCTTGTTTCTGAGCAGCTAATTTAAAAAACAGTCTTGCTTTCCTGTTTCCATTAGATACACACAAACTTAACTTCTGGAATAGCAAGGATTCCACCAATACAGTAAGATTGTGAACAAAATTAAAAAATTTTGACAACTAGACCTGATTTTGGTTTTTTTTCCTTGAGTCAAGATATTTCAGAAAGTTTGGGTTTGCATATGCACTGGAAGTACAGGGTCTACATCTAACATTTCTGAGGGTGAATATGAAGTGTGTATGAGATCACCAAGTGGAAATACATGACTGATATTTTGCTACTGTGCCAATATGACCTGAAGTACATATGCCACACTGAAATATAATAGGGATCAAGTAGGTAGCAGATCTTTGCTAGAGGTGATGTAGATCTGCAGTAGACTTGAATCCCCATTATTCAGTCTAAAAAGAATTTTCAAAAAAGAAAAAGCCCAGTTGGGCTTAAAGTCCTTTAATGGAATTAGAAAGACATAGTATCAAATGTAACAGCTTCACTCAACTACAATTCACAGATGTTTATAGGTATGCACACATATATGCTAAAAGAAAAAAATATTTTATAGTTTGCATACCTAACAGTAGCCTATATTAAGCTTGATGTCTTTAAGATGTCACTTTTCTTCTGTTTTTTGATCCCCACCTGTGGTGGGTTGATGATGACCAGCAGCTAAACATCCACCCACTTTCTTGTTTACTCCCCTTTCCCACAGGATGGGGAAAAAAGTAGAAGGAAAAAAACAAGACTCATGGATTGTGAAGCCAGTTTAAAAAGGAAAGCAAAAGCTATTTGTGCAATTAAACAAAAAAGAACCACCCTCTTCCTCTTTTCCCTGAGATTTACTGCTGAGCACAACGTCATATGGTACGAAGTACCATTTGGTCAGTTCAGGTCAGCCATCCTGGCGGTGTTCCCAATGACTGGATGAAAAGGAATATCATATCCATTCATAAGAAGGTGGTGGTGGAGTGGCTGCATCAGTGGCAAAGGAAGAGCAACAGATGTCACCTCCGTGGAATTCTGTAATGCATTTGATATGGTCCCCCACAACATTCTTACCTCTAAATTGGTGAGATGATACAGACTTGATAAAACGACTGTTAGACAGATAAGAAATTGGCTGAATGGCTGCATCCAAAGACTTACAGCGCAATGTCCAAGTATAAAGCAGTTACAAGTAGAGTTCCTCAAGGGTCCATTCTGGGACCAATACTATCTAATATCTTTATTAATGACATAGTGCAACACTCAGCAACTTTGCAGATGACACCAAGCTGTGTACTGCAGTCTATACACTTGAGGGAAACGATGTCCTCTGGAATGATCTGGGCAGGCTGGAAGAGTGGGCCTGTGAGAAGCTCATGAAGTTCAACAGAGCAAGTGCAAGGTCCTGCACATGGGTTGGGGCAATCCTCAGTGTCAGTGCAGGCTGGGGGGCTGAAGAGATTGAGAGAAATGCTGTGGAGAAGGACATGGCAGCACTGGTGGGTCCAAACTGGACATGAACTGGCAGTGTGTGCTTGCAGCCAGAAAGCCAGTTGTATCCTGGGCTGCAACAAAAGAAGCATGACAAGCAGGTCAAAGGAGGGGATCCTGCCCCTCTACTCTGCTCTTGTGAGGCCTTACTTAACAGAGAAAGTGTTTAACTAATGTGGCATTGAGTGCACAGGCATGATACTTAGTAAAGCTAGAAATGCAGATTGAAGGAGGGATTCTCCCCCTCTACTCTGCTCTCATGAGATCCTAGCTGGATTACTGCATCCAACTTTGAGTTCCCAACATAAGAAGGACATGGGCCTGCTGGAGCAAGTCCAGAGGAGGGCCATGAAGATGATCAGAGTGCTGGAGCATCTCTCCTATGAAGACAGGTTGGGAGAATTGAGTTTGTTTGGCCTGGAGAAGAGAAGGCTCTGGCAACAGCTTATTGTGGCTTTTTGATATTTAAGGGGGGCTTATAAGAAAGACAGAGAACGAATCTTGACCTGTAGTGTCAGGACAAGGGCAAATTTAAAGGATATAGTTAGATGGCACATAAGGAAGAAATGTTTTGCAATGAGGGTGGTGAGACACTGGAACAGGGCACTCAGAGAAGCTGTGGATGCTCCATCCCTGGAAGTGTTCAAGGTCAGGCTGGACAGGACTTTGCGCAACCTGGTCTAGTGAAAGATGTTTGCCTACTGCAGGGCGGGGTTGGATTAGGTTATCTTTAACATTCCCTCCCAAGCCAAACCATTCTATGATTTTATTAACTTCTTGCCTACCCCCGTTGACTTGCTGGGGTATCAAAGTAAGAAACAGAGAAGGCCTCGGTGAAGCACTGCTCAGCAATAGACAAAACATTTGTGTATTAGCAACACTGCTTTAGCTACAGATACAAAACACAGCACAATAGGGCCCACTGTGAAGGATCATCATCCACCATGAGCTCCATCCCAGCCAGATCCGGAATACTTAGTTGAACGTCTGGATCTACAAGCATCAAAGACCTTAAAAACACCAGTAGAGAGTTCTAAAAGACTGACCTATGATTACTTAATATTCTTCTATTTAGAAGAAAGAACTCTCACTAATACATATATTTGAATATGAGAAACATATTGATAGCAAAGCTAAAAGTCCAGAATTCTGATGGCGACCTATTTTATAAACCAAAATACATTAAAAAAAAAAAAACAGAACAAGAACACCCCCCCCCAAAAAAAAACCCAACAAAAAACCCAGCTCAAAACAGAAACCCAAACCCAACATACAACAATGAAACAATTTCTCTCTCCCAGAAAAATGAATAAACTAAACTACTACAGTCTTTGTAAATTCAGTAAGGTTAGAATATCATCTCTGAAGTTGCAAAACAGTTTTCAATAGATTTCTATTAAAATTAGGGAATACACAAGATACTATTACAGTAAGTTGCCTAGAGGGATGGGAGTAGGCAAGTTGTTTGTTTTTGTTTTGTTTTGTTTTTTTTTTTGCAAGTGAGAATAGATTTTTTATGTCTGCCTAAAATATAAATGAACTGTAACATTCTTATAAATAAAAATATTCTCAAAGGCATCTCAACAAATTGCCTACAAAATGTAGTTCTTAGAAACCAGTAGATTAGTAATATATGCCTAGCTCCTATGGGCTTTCCTGTTTGGTGGTTAATTTAAAACTTTTGTCCCCCCTGTCATAGATGAGTCAAACACTACGCTTGAAAGAGAGAAGTAACAATTTGCTTTATTGAGAAAATAACATTTAACACTAAATATAACAGTGGTTTAATATGATTTAACAGCAAAGTTCTGTTTGTTATGTACTTCATTATTATGTACTTCATAGAGGACAGGGTTAGAACTGTCAGGGAGACCCTCCTGTTGAATCACAAGGTTCAGAGTACCCCCTTGCTTTCTAAGGACCTCCTGAGGGGAGTCTACATGCTGCTGGATCCACTCCTAGTCCCAGATTTGGTCAATGGTTTATATATAAAGGAATATATAGAGATATATCCTTTATTTCACTTTGTCGAGATTTCAAGGTTTAACATGTTATTAGTCACCGTCACAGAGACCCACAAAATTGAATTAGAAAGGTTACGAGCCCCCAAGGAAACTTATCCTAACTAAAAATCAATTAATACTCCAACAACATTAATAAATTACAGGTTCTACCTGCCAAGAGTACATGACTACATGACTGTATTGACTACATGACTGTATTAAGCTTAAGTTTTACAGGGAATTAACCCCAAACCCATTTCACCCACCAGTTAAGATGAGGACTTTCAACCTCAAGGAGTTATCTCAGGTGGTGTCTGGGCCCGAGAAGAGAGTCCATGACTGCTGACCCACTGCTTTGAGGAGGACCAGCTCAACTTGCCCTCTTGTGGGACCCCATTTATACTCTAGTCAAATCTGATTTGTGGTAAAAAAATAGGGTCAGAGGGCTCTTGGCTTTTGACCACAGTGTGGGTCTAGCCAGCCAGTTGTGCAACCCTTTTGTAACCAAATCAGTATACTTTGCGGTTACCCAAGCCAGACCAAAGTCAGCAGATATCTGTTAACATTAGCAAATGCATTTTTATATTACTACATATTGCAGCTCAACAGTCCTGCCATCAGAGTCGATGCAAATTCCACACCACTAAGAAAAAAAAAGAAAAAGAAGGAAAAAAAAAGAAGGAAAAAACCAAAAAAGCCTGATATATCTCTATTGTGCCTGGAAAACAGCTCTGTTAAGTCTGGAAACAACCTGACAGAGAAAAACACTTGGCTTGAACAGGAGTGTTACATAATCAACATTATGTTAATGCATTAGGTTACTGCAAGTGAGAAATAACTGCTTTACAAGCTTTCCCCAAAAGTGGCATTTATCAGGCAGAGCATGTTACCAAAAATTAGAACATATTTACAGTAGCAATTTTTTTTTTCTTCAGAAGGAGAAAAGAAAGGAGGGAAGACAACTAAGGAGATACTGTTCGAAAGTCCCCCACAGCAGCCCTGAAGCAGTTAGATAACGAGGAAGAGAGGGAGAAAAACATTTACTGGCTGTAAGAATAACAATTATGTACTCCTCTCCCCTCTAATCTCCTTAAAATGATGGGGGAAAAGGCAGTAAGAAATAGGCGATTAAGTGGGAGTATCATTTTACACACAGTTGCACCTAAATATGTCAAGGACCATGGACCAAAGAAGCCAATTATAATTAATTACACTGTAAAGCGTATTATTTCAAAAGACCCTCAACATTAGTCAAGTTCTATTCTGTGTTATTTTGAAATTATGTCAGCAAATGTGTACTTACACCAGAAGTTGAATGATTATTTAAAATTTCTGTATGCAGTTAATTCTAGAATGATCTGTGAATATAATATATTGTTAATTTACACCAGCATTCTTCTTTTGCAGTGAAACAGGCAAGAAGAAATTGTGCTCTAGGAAATGCATCCAGTAAAAGAAAGTTTTATCTGGTAATTAAAACTCTGTATTTTTAATAAACATATTCTTCCTGCTGTTCTACCACCACAATTAATTCCACATTGCTGCAATATTTCCTAAAAGGGACACCTCACAAGATACCTTTTTTCAGAACGATTATAGTACAAAATAGAATAGGGTTGGTAGATCACATATCCGGAAAGAAAAGTGAAAAACAGTGATTCTCGTCCATGTCACCAGCAGCATTTTGCTCAGAGACCACTATAAACAACGCCTGATGCAAAACAAAAATAACATCCATGAGTTCATCAATTTCTATACACTTACATTTTAGAAAAAAGAAAAATTACACACTCTCGGTTCATTCAAAAGACGCTTTCCTACAGACTTTTAAAGTTAATAACTAGTTAGTCATAATTTCCTTATTAATGAAGAGATAAAAGAAAAATATTGTTTCAGTTGGCAAAAATAATTAGACCTGCATATTTTCTCTGAAGTCTTAGGCAAGATTTCCCTGCCAAAATTAAATCCAGTAAAGTAATTGGTGCATTTGAAATGGAAAACATCAGATTCAAATAAGCATTTTGCCTTTTTTTTCTCTATGCAGCATGTGAGTAAGCTGGTCCTGTAATCACACAATACAGTTTCTCACCACCCACTGACTGATACCCAGCCCAAACTGAGCAGCAATCGGTCCCTTGTGGATAACTCTCCTCAGTTTCTAAACCGAGCATGACATGTTGTAGTATGGAATATCCCTTTGGCTAGTTTGGCTCAGCCGTCCTGTCTCTGCTCCCTCCTGGCTTCTTAGGCCCCTCCTGGCTGGCAGAGCATGAGAGACTGAAAAGTCCTTGATCAGAGTAAGTGATACTGAGCAACAACTAAAACATTGGTGTGTTAACAGCATTATTCTCAGACTAAAACCAAAATACAGCACTGCACCAGCCACTGGGAAGAAAATTAACTCTATCCCAGCCAAAAATCGGACAAGGACTTAACATAGAATTGATGAATCAAAATGCTTTGCATATGCCTAGCCTTTTTCTGAGGGCAAGAAAGAAACATTTAAGGAATTCTATTTTTGCAAGCAACTATGCAGAACTGTTCTATACCTTGGATATAGAAAATGAAGTCTGCAGAAATGGATTTAAATATCACTCTGTTCCATGCAAAAAGTGACATTGGTTAAACATTTGGTAGACATTAAAAAAAAGCCAATAGGACTACTGCTAGGTTGACGTTATCATCAAAGAGCATTCTTGCCTGCCCAAAGAAGGGTAGAGAACGTAGAATGGGTTTCTTTTTCAGTCTAGACTTCTGCATACCAAATGCTACTGCCTGTGAGGCTTGCCAAGTGATGGCAGGACACAAGACCATCTCTGGCCTCAGTGTACTGCAGCATCAGACCACCCCTGGCACATGACTGCTGTCTCAAGACCCTCCTCACCCCAAGCATCTTCATCTTAGAATCAGAGAATGGTTTAGGCTGGAAGGGACCTGAAAGATCTTCTAGTTCTGGTTCTGGGCGAGACAGAAATAGACATATTCATAAATATGTTTCTTGCAGAGTTAAATATCATCATATCTATCAGATACAGTATGCACAATGTTATAGCCAATGCTACAAAATCTCAAAAAGTTGATAATTTCTACAAGTTAATTAAGATTTGCTTATGAACATTTTAGCCAAAATGGAAACAAACCTTAATAAGTATTCAATAGTTATCTGCACCTATTCAGCCTCAAAGTAAAATGTGACCTGCATGTTTGTGTTTGCTGTGCAAACTGAAAGGGTAAAACTAAGAAAGCTTCACTTATTCTTAATTTAAAGCACAAATAGGCAGATGTTTGAAGCAAATGGGTAACTCGTATATATAGTGCTAATGAAGTATTGAGTAACAACAGCATGAAAGAAAAGCAAAAATCGGAATCAGGGAAGAGATCCTAATTCTGAGGTTCTAAGTACATTTAAATATGAACTTTAGTAATATTTTGTTATGTGCCTAGGTGCCTTACTACGTCAGCAACATAAATTTGGCCTACAAGAGTAATAAACCAAATTCAGGGAGACAAATGCTGCTGCCCTTATTCGGACAAGAAATCATTTTAACTTCATTGGGAATTACTGAAAGAAATCAGTTGTAATTCAGAACTGAAAGTTTATTTTGAACTTCCATAGGGTAACCCAGTTATTATACAACAGTGTAATTGCAGCACTGGATTCTAGAAAATACTAGAATGTAAACAAAGATAAAGTCTTATACTGTCAAAGAAAGTGCAGACTGTATCTACAGAATTTGGAAATGTGGGGGGTGGGGATTTTTTTGTCAAGAATAACTGTAGATAGAAGAGCCTCTGATTCCCTTTGACATATGTCAGTAGCATAAAAATGCTCAAATAAAACAGACAATCATCATTCATGAAACATCAGTCTGCTGCAGCCATATCCTCTGAAAGGACTTCTTCACATGGTTTAGGAGTAAGTATTTACTTACGGCAAATTTCAACTTAAAATATTTTCAAAAAGTACTTGAAAACCAAAAAAATGTGTTTAAATTCTCTCAGAAGTGTATCATGAAAAATGTCTTGTGCCCCCAAGAAGTAGTTAAACAATAGAAAAAGAAAACAGTTACATAGTAATAAAGCTAAGTTATCTTAAGAAAGTAACTCTAGTTTATGAATAAGGCTGGAAGAAATTGTATAACTGATAATCACATTTAAAAAAACCCACCCATAGTTACAAAGAATATAACATAACGTCTAGAAGTGTCTAAAAACCAAACTAAACCTCCAAATTTCAATATATATTCAGTGAGCCATTAGCTGGTTGAACTTCACCTACTGTATTAAATCAGCTATGAAGTCAACAGCACTCTGCAAAAATCTGCAAAATCTGGATTCCTTTTAGCAAAAAATGCTGTCAGTGACACTTCTTATCACTATCCTGGCGTTTAGATTGCATACCTTTCATGTACCCACACACTTACAACTGCTTTTGAAATCTGAAACTTAAAACTACTTCTAGTAGTTAAGTAGTAAAATTCATTAACTACTTAAAACTTATTCAGGTTGTTGGTGGTCACTACTTCCTTTCTCAAGGACACATGAGACTAAGAAATAGACAATTTTTTATTCCATCAAAAATTGAAGTAAGAGAAATAATTAAAAATGGTAGATATGTTCTTTCAGCCATGAACCTAGGCTGTGCATTGCATGTATACCAGGACTATTTCTGTCTCGTGAAATGTGTGATACGCTATACTGCATACAGAGTAAAGATCTAGAAGTTAATGTGAAAAATTTAGATTAACTTTTAATTTGTTGAATTAGTCCTGCAAATCTCAATAATGGTAGCATGGCAAATTAAGGAAAATGTTGGGGTTGATTTATCTTTTGCCTAAGTTGGGTTTCTCCCTTTGGTCATCACAATGAGAATAAATTTTTGGTGCTACTGAAAATTAATTTATCAAACTGACAAGTCCACAGATTGTATAATTTCCTACAGTCACTTCCTATTATATAGAAATCTAAATATATTAAGATATTTCTACAAATTATTTTAAAGCAAAAATGACATATGAGGAAAGTTTGAGGGAACTGACTTTGTCTGATCTTGAGATAAGACTAAAAGAGATCTTATGGTTTCTTCAGCTACCAAATAGAAAGGTATAGAGAAGATGGGGGTAAATTCCTCTTGGAAGTGCACAGTAGTGGGCCAAAAGGCAGTGAACACAGGTTGAAACACAGGAAATTCATATTAGAGAGAGAGATATGAAGTTCACAAGAAGATTGATCAGAACAGGTTGCTTGGAGAAGTTGCTTGGAAACTTTGTCCTTGGAGATACTTCAAACCTGATGGAAAGGCCCTGAGCTACCTGACCTAAATTGTCTTTGCTTTTAGTGGCATTTTGGGCCAGACAAAGAGCAAAGGACCTTCCTACTAGACTTATCATAGACTGTACCTAGTCTATGACAAAAACTGGCTTTGAGTTCTAATAATGTAATTAAATATCTGGTAAAGAGCATTTCTGCATCAGTTTAAAAAGGTTAAGTATATACAAGGGCACATTCAGTCAGTTTTCTAAAAAGAATTGGTCTACATAATTTTAGAAATTTGGTACATTTTCTTCATATTTACTGAATGACAACTAGCATTGAAACAGTTATCCTCAGCTGAAATATGCTTAAGGTGTCCTCCCAGATTGAATCACTATATAGTTGTCACAAAACATCTTTAGAGAAGGACACATTCTGTCAGTGGTGTTCTGTAATTTATTATTATAGGTAAAACAGTCATTAGCACCATGGGAATGATCCAAAATTTATGGAAACTCAGACTTTCAGAGTTCATTAACAACAGTTAATCTGTTAGGTCTTAAAACTATAGTATATTCAAATCTTGAATACTTCGAGTTTGGTGGACTATGTGATTCAATATAGAACTCAGTCTACTCTTTTTTTTCTTCTGGAAATGCAGCCAATTGATGCCATAAAAAATTCATTGCTAAATTGGCTATTGATATTTTTCCTAAAAAAAGCGTAATTAATTGTAATTGATTGATGTGTTGTAAATCAATGCTGATGATTTAAAGACTGTTAATTAATTGGGAAAAAAAGATAAAGGCCCTTGCTACAAACTACAGTTGTCCATGATGTCTATTTTCTCTTCATTGTGTTTCTTATTCAAGAAGATCAAGTAGCATACCAGCCTTTGAACTGATTATGTACCCTGCACATTCCTGTACATTTGTAGGTGAACTAATTTAACTGGCTTCCTAGCCTGAAGATCTAGATCACTGCAAGGTTATGACTACACACCAAGATTAACTATGGACCTTTTATTTCTGCAACACTCTTGATCCAGAAATCAGGCACTAACCCTTGCCTATAAAGGATTAAAAAAAAAAAAAAAATAATTGTCAATATTCTTACATCTAGATCAGGGCTAGATACGCAAGCAATTAAAAATTCAGTTTGAACAGAGCTGATAATCAAAATTCTTTCCTCTGAATGTTTATCTCCCATGGAATATACAGAAAATGATAAATAAATGTACTATTTAACAGTGGAGACACCACATTTTAAGACAGTGTTCTAAAGTATGCAGTCATTTTACTTAAAGCTCGTAGGTAAAGAAGATATTCAAAGAACCCTTGAGATCATCAAGCAAGCCTTTATTTGAGTTTTTACTATCCTTTTGCTCTTTTGCGATCCAAGCTTTTCCTGATGACACTGTCTTCTGTTAATAACCCTTTAGTGTCTGCAGCTGGTATGTTATTTGTAGTCCTTCTGTTAATTCCTCACTTTGTTTCCATAAATACCCCATTAGATTAAACCAATTAATTACACAATGAACTATCAAATAACCTTTTCTACACTATTTACAAACTCTTACAGAACAGATCTGCTTTTGCCACATCCAGTACCTCTCTTAAGGTTACTAGGAGGAGTCTAAGCTTATATTACTGCCATTAAAGGACAGTGGGGGGTTAAAATAAGAGTATGACAGCAACAAGGTAAAAGCAAGAACAAAAGAAAATGCTTTATTGCAGATAGCACAAAGTTTTGGTATTAAGTGGATAGCCTGGAGGTCCTATCTCAATGAAGTGACTTTAGTGCAATTACCAGCAATATCGTTTAGGCTAGATATTCCAGACGCAGAAAGTAGGACAGGCTTTTCATATCTCAAATTGTCAGGTAGGACAGTTGATTCTCTGAGTGACCTTCTGTAGGGGAGAAAACCCAAAGAAAATAAAATCCCACAACTTAGTACAGCTTAGTGTGAAGTGACTCTAGTGAATACAAAAGACAGTTTTGCATTATTATTTCAAAGCATGTGTGAAATTCCACTCCAGGAAAAATACTGCAGAAGTCCCAGTGCATGCAAACAGTAGCTGTCTGTGACTGCCTGCAGTAGTGAATATTGAATTAGAGGAGCAGAAATGAAACAAGCTGAGGAGTGAAAGCAACTCACTGGAAAAATGAAAGCTACTTCTGGTAGTTTAATTGTACTGTGTTTGCTTCAGAAACTAAAGTATCTCCTGCCTGCAGCACAATCACTGAGATATCTAAATTGCTGGCAGAATAGTTCAAGACACTACTGTCTGCAGGTTTGGTACCTAAAGTAATAATCTATAAAGGTCTGCCTAAGGTTTTATTCTGATTATTCTGCCTCATCAGTATAATTCATCTTGACTGCTTCAGCACAAAGTAGAAAACAATATAAACAACAACAGTGCTGAAGATGAGAGGTGATAAAAGCATTGATATAAAATATCATGTTTCCTAACTAATCTGAGGAGAAGGAAAGGAATGACAGCTAACTGATTTATGATGTAATTTGATGTTCCAGTGATATCCACAGGATGCCCCTGTACCCTTAACCTTGTCCATGCTGCTTCTTCTGCATGTGAAATTAACACTGATATAAAATTCTACGTATTTTCCTCATCATTGTAATATAAAAGTTTTTTTTCAACAGTGTCACTTCCAAGCCTTTATAATTCATATGTTAATGTTTGCCCCGTTTTCAGGACTTACAGATGCTCTGTAATGGCCCTTTCAACCGTTATGTACACTTGAAAAAAGTATAATTTAGATTTGGAAGATGTTATACTCAAAAACTGAGCAATGGCAAAAGGGAAAACAATTCCACATAGATACCTAAGAATTTAGTGTTTGCTCAAGTGATATTTTCACTTCCCTAGTCCTGCTGGCCACACTATTTCTGATACAGGCTTGGAAGCCACTGGGCTTCTTTTGCCTACCTGGGCACAAGCTGGCTCATGTTCAGCAAGCTGTCAATCAGCACCTCAAGGTCCTTTTCTGCCAAGCAGCTTTCCAGCCATTCTACTCCAAGCCATATGATTTGAAAACCATTTTACCATAAAGTTATCAACAAAAAAAAATTTAAATATTCCCACTAAAATGGACACTTGTCACAGTCTAATTGGCAAAGCCATAAAGAAGCTGAGAATACAACACAGCTGGCTGCATCCTGCTCATGGCAGCAGCACAGGAGCAGGCAGTGCAGCCAAGAGGATTGTCTAATTACAAAGGTTAAATTATTTATTGTATATCTAGTAACTAAAGAGCAATGGACATCAAAATACTATTGGAATATAACAGAGCAACATTCCAAACTAGGCAGCCACAAAATATGAGAAATGGTAAAGAAATTAAAGAATAGTAGGAAAAGGAGTAATAAAAATAGGTCTGGCTTTTATCCACTGCATTGTAACTACAACAGGTATGTCCTCCTACCCACTGACTAACAGCTATTATGGTATCTTCTTACCAGAAATTTTGAGCAGTTTAGCATCACTATCATAATAACTTGCAACATAATGAGCTTTTTTTTTTTTTTTTGGAAGAACTATACATATTTATTACTTCACATTTGTGAACTTACTTTTGTTTCCTGTGATGCAGACATTACTTTTTCAGAAAGGGTAAAACCAGCATTCAGAAAGTCCCATATACACCAGTTTTCAGTTCTCCGAATTTTAAAAATCTATATTCAATTTATATTAGGTAAGATTTTGGAAAAAAAAATGTCCCTGTCTTCTACAGTGACTTAAGCTGGAGAAAAGAAAAATGAAAAAATAGAACAAACTAATACATTCCTGGAATGTATTTGCCATTTGCTGCAAATTGCTGAATAAAGGATTTACTGAAACAGAATCATATCCGTATGTTCATATTAAATAATCTTCAGTGAACCTTTATTCTATGAATTTCTCTAATCATTATATTGTCCTAGGTATAATATTGGTATCCAGAGCACCTATATCAATGAAATCCAGAATGTATTCAAACATTACTTCTTTTTTCTTGATTCTAGAACTTGTATGCTGTAGTTTCGTTAGATGCTTCAGCAATACTGAAAATGGGTGCCTATTCACATTCTATTTGAGATTTGAAATTTTTTAATGTCTTCAGCATAATCTTCTTGGTATCTTTTCAAGCAGAAGAATCTCAGTTTATTTAATGTATCCATTTGCAGAATGAAATAGATTAAACTTTATACTTGCAGTCATACTTGTTCCTCTTCTACATTCATTATTTTTAGTTCTTTTATGACCTTGTGGTTTTACACAGTAGTATACTAGTATCTTCTCTCTTGT
>NW_009942206.1:0-23857 GCF_000696875.1 Nestor notabilis | reverse complement strand
TTCCCTAATTTTTAATATACCTGCTTTCTGAAGCACCACTAAGCACCAGAGCTGACATTTTCATATAATTATTCACAATGATTTCAAGAGCACTTTTCTGAGTGCCAATACTAGTTTAGAATCTACCATGTGCACAGGCAGTGCTCTTTTTCAACAAATTACTTATCAGCACCAATCTCTACTGAACCTCATTTGCCACATTTTTATTCAATCACGCAATCATTGAGGAAGCCTTATGAAACAATTCACTATATTCATGCAGTGTATTTATTCTTCTTTGCATTAAGAAGATTTGTATCTCTCAACTTTTGGACTTCTATTATGCACAGTAACTTCTATTCTGTGCAAAGGCCAATCTAAGCAGCAGATTAAACAACAGATTTGTATGAACGAATTACCATTTCAGACCATTTTGGACTCTGTAAGGTATAATGACTTTCTTAGATGTACTTCAGTGGTTTGTTCTGAAATGAAAGTTCAGCTTTAACTAAATCTTCTGTCTAATGCCTTGTCAAGAAGGATCCAATGAAAGAAACAAGACTTGCATATTTTGAATCACGTTTTTACTTCCAATACACATCTATTTCACGCTACCAAGTTTATGCACATGTATCCACCTATATTTTAGATTATTACTGACAAATGAATTGTTGCTACATTTTTTCTTATCATTATATTCTGGCTGCTCTTTCATTGCTTGTTTTTTTTTTTTCTTTTCCGAACTTGGGGGTTTGTCCTATATTACCACTTTTCAAACCAATATTTCTATCCTTGTAGAAGAGACAGATTCTGAAGTCATCTCATTGTCATTTTGCATCACCTGGTAGCCTTAAAGTGCTGTTGTACAACTGCAAATATAAAAATCTCCTGGCTGCTAGAAGTATGATAACAGCAGCTCCTGCACGGCTAACTGGACATCTGAAATTGCACTCTGCCATCTGAACTCTGTCACTAGCACTGCCTGCAGCAGTGACCTGGAGCCAGGGGATGTAATGACTCTTCCTCGTTTCCTTCTGCATCGAAAGATCTGCTACAGGAGGCAATTGTAATGCTGCATTAGATAACAACAGTTAGCATAGCTACACACTGCAGTTGAAACGAGAGTAAGTTTTTACTTCCCCTGTTATCTTTAATAGACCATCAAACTAGCAGCAGTACCCATGCAGAACTGTTCCAGTCTAACTTGGTGCATATTTTCAAACGCAACCACAGATGTATTCAAAAATAGCATTTCTTGAATGGAAGATAAATTATTTTTTCTTTTATTTTATATTCATTATTTAAAAATAGATCAGTTCCCAATGAGATCGTTCTTTTTTTTTTTTCTCCGCTCCCTGTCTTCATCTTGCATAATTTTACTTTTCACACCTGCTGTTCGTTCTGTATTTATGTTTCTCATTTTCACCTTTACACAGAGTACAGTAGCTTTTTTTTTTTTTTTACTTGTATGGAAGCATTTTTCCTCTTCTTGGTCTAGAATGTGATTATATTCACTTTCTAGCAACATCATTAACTATCATCTGTATGTTTTCTCTAGGGTTTACCTGTATATTACTCTGTAATTTCTCTAGTACTTTATATTTCCATTTCTGGCATCTTTAATGCTAATCCTTACTATTGCTCCCTATTTGCTAAGGTGAAAGACCTCAATAATTATGATAATTATTTGATCTCCCACTTGCTGTGAGCATGGCTAGGGTGTGTGGCAATGACAAACTCATGAGCTCTATGACCCATGTTTAGGAGACCTTTGGGGAATTTGTAGTCTTATCAGAAAAGACCTGCCCACGATTGAAATCTGGAGTGGTAGATGCCTGTGCCTAGCTTCCATTTATTATTTAACTGGCCTGCAGGGATTACAGAGACCTGCAACGAGGGGCTGCAGACAGGAGATGAGACAGGTCATGTCAGGGATCCCCAGAGTGCTCATCAAGCTGGTGTTTTTGGCTGGTGCTTCCAGTCTGTGCGGCAATTCTCATTTCTTCTTTTTGACCTTCCGGGAACTTGTCCTGAGATGTTATGAGCCAGGCTACTGTTGGTAAAGTCCAACTCCTGGTCAAGGAATGACAGAAGCCATTTAAGCTAACAATAGAGAACAGGGCCAGAAGAGAGAACTGCTGTCTTGACCACAGCTCCCAGAAGCAGTTTTCAGGGCAGGATGTACAGCACTGTACACAAAAGGCAGCTGTAAACTGCTGAAGGCAGTGGGATTGAACAACATCGGTGGTGACAGGAAGTGGGACATGGTCCCCAGCACTGATGGGAGCAACTACCTCAGCAAATCAAAGGCTTTCATTCAGTTCAATTTCCTGATGGAGGATGCTCTTGGATCACTAGGGATGATGATACTGGTGGAGACTACAGCCCAGTGTTAACAGTCCAACAAATGTCAAAAGCAAAAAGTACAGAATTAAGAGATGAAAGAGGAATGAGAGCAAATAAAGAGGGCAAAGATGCTTCCATCTCAAATGTGCTCACATTACTAGAGTGCTGCAATAGACAAGCTCTTCAGGAAAGACAGGTAGGGAAGACAAGGAATGAGCAATGAGGCCCTCTTGTGTGGCTGGTGAACAGGAAGCTGAACATGAGCAAGCAGGGTATCCTGGTGAGGGGAACAGCATTGTGAGGGAGCATCATCCCCTCTGCTCACTACTGTAGGAAAGCATTCAGATACTGCACCTAGTTTTAGGGCCTACAGTACAGGAAAAGCATTGACAAACTGGAACAAGGTAAGTAAGGTCCCCAGGGTGGTGAAGGCTGGAGCACTTGCCCCAGGAGGAGAGCTCGTAAGAGTGTGAGGTTAGTCATCCTGGGGCAGGGAGAGCTTCAGGGGGATCAGAAGCAACTGACCTGCCTGCAGGGAAGGGATGGAACCAGGTATTCACAGAGATACAGGGAAGGATGGTGGGACAGAAGGAAGAAAATTTGAAACAGAAGAAGTTCAGACTGGATGTCAGGATAAATTTTTTCTCCATGAGGGTAGTGCAGCAATGGAGAAGGCTCTCCAGTGAGATTGTGCCATCTCCATCCTCAGAGGTTTTTAAGCTTCACTTGGGTAAAGTCCTGAGCAATCCAGTCTGATCCCAGTGCTGTGAGCAGGAGGTTGGACAGAAATCTCCTGAGACCCCTCCAGCCTTATGTGAATTACTTTATGAGTGTATGACATATTTCATTTTAAAGCACACCACAGCTATTAGAGAAATCTTGCCACAACCTTATACACAAGAAAGAAAGAAAGGGAGAATGCTGAAAGTATTAAGCATAATGTATTGAAATTTCAAGCAGAGATCTCATCTTCCAGCTGATAAAGAGATGGGTAAAGTTAAGGACACAGACACACAAAAAATTCATTCCTTCTGAATGCAAACTAGAAATTACAGATGTAGAAAACAAATTACCAGGAAGCCCAGGCTACAAGTTTTGGTATTATAAAATAAATTTGTAAATTCATTCATCAAATTAAACATTTGATTTTTTTTGCTTTGATGAATTTTGAACATGATGTTGAATATTGTTTTCTATCTTACGAAGATTTCTGTCCCTGTTATAAATAAAGCAGCAAAAGAAAATAAGTCCAGGGCAAGAAAGATTATTCACATCTCACCCATTCTCACCAGGAGCATATTTCAATAAATTCATTTCCTTGAGCCAACAAAATTGCTCCTTCCCATAAACTGTATTTGAAGCTATCTATAATTAAGAGTTATGTGTACAGCCAGCTCTGATCCCCTTTCAAATACTGAATCTCTAAATAAATTTATTCACATCGAAGTGCTTATGTTTAATGATGATACCAACGGTGATATCATTCATCAAAATTAATTTTCAGATTATGATAAAATCAAGATTAAAGCACTGGTGAACTGTACCTTAACAGTTTACAGGCAGAAGAAACCAAGATTTGTAAAAGTCACACTAAACACGTTTATACAAAGCAACACAGAATACAGAATACACATTAAATTCCTTCAAACTCTTACTGTATTGATTAGTAATCAGACTGTCAGGGATCTGACCTATTTGCTGTCCCACATAGCATCCTTCTGACATTTACCAAAAGAAGGAGAAATGTGTTTCCTCATCCAGTACTGTCTTGGTAGCAAATGAGGAAAGTAAGCACTGGAGCAAAGAACGTAGGAAACTGGAAGGAGTGACAGACATATCCTGCTTTGCTCTTTTGCTCATTTAAAATAATTATAAATTATTAAACACCCACACTAGCCATTCTTTTATTTATTCTTTGGACCATGGGAATAAGAAATGAGAGTCACACTCTAACTTTTGTTTTCTTTGGGTTAAACAGCATGCAGTACTTAAAAAATGCATTCAAAATCTTCACATGAAATCATAACACAAATTGATCTACATGGGTAAGCATCATTAATGTAAGCTGGTATCTATTTTATTTAAACCAGGCAGGTACAGGCTTCTGTTTCTGGCTTTACAGAATAGAAAAGTATGATAGCATTCACATTCATTATGAATGACAGTTTAGGAAATACAAAGACATACAAAGCAATTGTTCTTCAGATAAAGCATTCTTAACTGACTCTGCATTTCTCAGTGTCATGACCAGAGGGATGCATCTGGTTCTGTGCAGCATACAATACCAAACAATTTGACTGTACATTTTCTTCTCTGTCAGGTCAGATATTTTTGCCCCAGCAAGGATAAGGCATAAAGGAAAAGCAGTGGGATTTCAGTTAACAGAGCACCCTCTCAATTGCACTATTCACTTTAAACAAGCACACCTATTGATGCAAAAGAACTGTCTAAGACCAATGAGTCATGCACTCCTGGGTATGGCATTAAATTGTTCTATTTATCAGAGACTAGAGTGTTCTCTCTGTACTGTACATGTTAAAGTACATTAAATGGGGACTATTGTACTGTGACATTTCTATTCTAGACAATTGCAAGTTAAATCAATGCACATTTTATCATGTCTTTTAATGTCTGGAAACAGTTTGCTGCACAGTGCCTTGTCAAACACTTTGGCATGAATATTTACTCAGGCTTGCTCTGTAATTCTGCATAGCTAACTTTGACAGTGGTAAAAAAAAAAAGCTGTCTGCTTCAGAAACATTGTTCGTATACTAATAGTAGTATAGTTCATATCCTACTCTTGCTCTAGCATGGGAGTAAGCTAGTAACCCTCTTTAAGTCCTAGCAGCAACCATAGAAAAGTAGTAAACCTCATCTCAGCCCTTAATCATCACTGAATAACACATGGCTGAGAAAGACGTCTGGAGAAGACAGCTTCTGGCAGCAGAACTGGATTCAAAATCTGAGTGGTATGAACAAGAATCCAGCAACCAATTATGTGTATGGTTTTTGAGAAATTTCCTTTCTTTTCAGAAATTCTAACAGGCTCCGAACGCTAATTTGTAAGATCAAAATAACCATCTTGAAACTGTTCTTGGTCTCAGCACAGTATTAAAAATATCACAAAATTACACCAGCACAGTTGGACTGCAGGTACACTTGTTCATTAACTTTGCACAAACACACAAGCTAATAATGGATAGTGAATCGCTACTTTGGTAGTTCCTAGTAACAGAAGACAGACTCTATAAAGGGCTCCCAAGGTATTTACAGGAATAACATGCATCTCTAGTACATTACACTCAGCAAGCCTCTGCCACTTTCTTCAAAGTTCAGTCAGTCATCTATTAACATAATAATGCTGATGGAGGGCAGGCCAAGTGTGGAAAGTGTTTTGCTAAGACTTGTGAAAGTTCTATTAGTGGTTAATTCAGAAATAAACATCATTTGACACTGTACATAAAAAAAAAGATCTTGTTACTTGCAGTTTTGAGCACATAAAATTTACATCAGTCAGTGAAGAAAGGCAAGGAGTATGAAAAAAGCTGCAACTCAGACCAGAAAATAAGCCTTGATTTACCCTTAAAGATACTTAAACAGAAATAATTTTCATCAAAAATGCAGAATGGGGAGCAGCTAACTGAAACCAGTTCTTTAGGAAATGTTTGGGTAATGAGAATATTTGTGTGACTCCATTATAATGTGTCCTTGCTCAAAAATTAAATATAATAAAAAATAAGACATGGAACAGATTTATATAGGTTTCTTTGGGCTTCCTTCTCCTAAGGTCTTCTTAATGTCTTTGTGGGTTTACTGTTAATGTTAAAGTAAATCAGTTATAAACAAAACAGGACACAATAATGTAGTGGAAAGCAAACATCATACAGGAAAGACAAAGAAGAATACTAAATGCACATGAAACAGTTGTTCTCCACTCAGCCAGCATAAAGCCACAGAGGACAATAGTAACGATCAGAGGTCTGGCAACAATGACTCAAGAGAAATTACTGAAGAAAATAGGAAATTTAAGGAAGTGGCTGACAAGATTTTTAACAATCCTCATCTACATTAGATGCAGGAAGGAGAATAGACAGAAAAAAAAAATCTAGAATGGGGGTGATACAGATGAGACATTAAGGGGAGAGGGAAGCCTAGAATTATTTATTAATTATTTATTATAGGCAGTGGTTAGTAAGGAAGTAAGCTACCTGGTAATTGTGAACTCTCCCTAACTGACAACATTAAAAGAATCTATCCCAAATCACATACATATTACTGATCCTAGTTTAGAGGAAAGAAATGAACTTGGTAACGTCTTGAAATCCTGTCTAGCCTTGCTTTATCTTGCTTTTTTTTAAGAAAAATTTCTTCTTAATTAGAAGAAAAACTGTAGAATTGGAAAATTATTAGCATGTTTACTGGAAAGCTGGTTTGAAAATCACATATATTCTGATTTTCCTTGTCGCACACTTTATTTTACTTTGTACAGATCAAGGACAAGTGCACAGATTGCCCTACATGAAAACTCACATGCTCTCTCTTTCCAAATGCTGTACAAGACAGGATTTTCTTTGTCTCTTTTCTCAGGATATATATTTACACATGCATGTGGTGGTTTGGTGTTTCTATAAAATAAAGGCAAGACCAACAACAGTCAAAATGTAATTTAAAAAGATTAAGACTATTTTCACTGGTCTGATTAATTAGATTAAATTAGATTTGACCACTGTAAATGTAGTCAAAAATTATTCAGGCCAACTGGACATAAATTAACTCTGTAACTTCATACACACACGCCTTCATCTTTATTCAGGAACAGAAAGAAACTGCAGGGTACAGACAGAAACAGTAATGACTGAGAAGCAAAGAGAGCATAAGTCAAAATCCACCTTGACTATGGTCCATTTTATGTGGTGCTTAGAGCACAGACTATCTCTCTGCTATGTACTTCTACAGTGCACAGCACAGTGAATTCCTAATTGAAGAAACCATTTAGCAAATACAATTAGGTAGAAAACTAATGTGCTACTGTTGGATGTGTTTATGCTACAGGCTGATAAATTGTAGTATGAATAATGCATTTCCTCTTAATATTTTTTGTCAGAAAGGACAAAATTCGCTTTAATGCTTATTTTCCCTCAATTGAATGACAGAAAAATACTGATAATACATTGTCAGAGTATTTCAAGTCTCATTTAGCACTTGTCTACTGCAATCAGTTGCCATCTTTACCTATTGTCATGAAAAACAGACACCTCCAGACAGTGGATTTTCTAGATCAAGAATGAAATGCCAATATTATTTAAAATTGAATAGATTTTTACACACTTGAATTTTGTGTGGTGGCAGTAACTGAACTGTGATTCTCCTATTCCTTTCAAAAGGTAGAAATGTACAAATATAAATGTTTGAATAGACAGTAAGATGGCAGTATTCTGGTTGCTTTACCTTTGCTTTCGATCCATACACATAAACTCTAGTTTTTCACTCCACCATTCAAGCATTTCAGTCATTTCCCAGCAAAGGAACAAAACCATAATTCCACTGAAGAAATTATAGGGATTCAATGGAGAGTAGCTATAGTTAAAAAGATATACTATCTATCAGCATGCACATCTTTGATCACTGTAAAGCTTAAAACAGCTTAGGGAAGTTGCCAGAAATCTTTCCTCAGACCACAATGACATATGAACAAAACATATGCAAGAATTGCCAATCACAACTATGAACATAGCCACATATATAACCTGTACCAGCAAAGCAAAATACCTAACAAAAACCTTATGCGTATTCTAAGACTTTTAATTAAGTTGATCATCACCACTGGAAGTATCCTCTCAAATAACAATGAAGCAAAAAGTGCATTTGAGATAGCAACTTACAATATGATGACACTGAACATAATATAATCTTTCTGGCCTTCTTTCTTCATACAAGGAAAAAAAAAAAGAGCTACACAGAGTAATTGTAGATTACTGGCAAAATATGTCACTGTATAAATTACCCTAACAGTAGTAAAAGTCTGATATTTTCTTTTTATACTAGACATGATCATTTATAAGTTGTGATCCATAGTTCAAACACCTGGTTTATGTTATTCTTAGTTCAAATCATACCCAACTGAAACACTGGCACATTTTTGTGGTTATAAGCCTTGAGGTTCTGGCGTCCTCAACATAAAAAGGACATGGAGCTGTTGGAGCAAGTCCAGAGGAGGGCCACGAGGATGATAAGGGGGTTGGAGCACCTCCCATATGAGGACAGGCTGAGGAAGTTGGGGCTGCTCAACCTGGAGAAGAGAAGGCTGCATAGAGACCTTATAGCAGCCTTCCAGTATCTGAAGGGGGCCTACAAGGATGCTGGGGAGGGACTCTTTGTTAGGGACTGTAGTGATAGGACAAGGGGTAACGGGTTCAAACATAAACAGGTGAAGTTTAGATTAGATATAAGGAAAAAGTTATTTACTGTGAGGGTGGTGAGGCACTGGAATGGATTGCCCAAGGAAGTTGTGAATGCTTCGTCCCTGGCAGTGTTCAAGGTTGGACAGAGCCTTGGGTGACACGGTTTAGTGTGAGGTGTCCCAGCCCATGGCAGGGGGGTTAGAACTAGATGATCTTAAGGTCCTTTCCAACCCTAACTATTCTATGATTCTATGATAATAGCCTTTTTTACAATGAAGGAAAATTCTGATATTCTCTTCTAAAAATCCCTACACATGGAAAATTTTGCAGGCAAACAACAACAACAGGTTCATTGATGAAACACACCTGCTTTCTTACACATCCTTATTAGCCTGGTACAATATTCCTGCCCCATTGAAAACCTCTACTGAAGTCACTGCAAGTTTGAATGTCTGCAGACTGATGGATTAAGCCTTCATTGCATTCTTGTTTTTATAGCCTTGTTAAAATTTGCATTTCTTTGTACTAGAAGCTCACAGAGCCTTTCTTGGCTGTTCAAAATACTGATTTTCTTAATAAATGTTGGAAGATAGACATATGCAGTACATGAAAAATGTAGAAGAATAGTGATTGTTAAAAATAATTTTGAGACACGGTAGTTGAATATGGTACAACTTCCATCCACGACTGCTTTCAATTTGAAGTCTGTTGAAGAAAAATAAAAGAGAAAAAGAGATCTGTTGGTATTCATCTTCATATATAGTTAAACAGACCAACCCTCTTCCACTTCATGCCTATAACATTGCCAAACTCACCTTACCTGACAGTGATGGCCAGAAAGCCTGCAAATGGTATTTTTGCTCTCAGTTTTCATGCTTCAATCAGGAAATCATGATGAGCATATTCTTGGCCTGGAGACAGGTTGAAAGCTAATACTGTACGATTGTGGGCAAGTTCTTCCCTCTCAGACAATGCTGTAAAATGTCAACATATCTTGGTTTTGACCATCTAGTTAAAATGTTCAAAGATGGTGGCTTTAATTCATTACTAGTTAAGAAAGTATTGAACATTATTTTGCTGACTTAAAGGCTGGTTTAAGCATTCTTTCTATTAGTTGTTTGTAATTTCTGACTTATCTGGGGTAATAGCTAGCAGTCTGGCATTCCAGACTTTTTTCTTCGTGTCCTTGAATGCTGCCATATCTGTAAAAGAATATCTATACATGTACAAATAAACATACCTTACACTATTCCATATTTTTCTACAGTCTTTTTTATATATTCATGCATATAAGAGGGCTTCCTCATCCTAATTTCATAGGCAATGAACCACATGGCATTCAGAGATGATGTGTGTGAGGAAGATGGTTTTGCTATGAGTATGAGCTATAGGTGTTTCTCGGAAAGTATGTAAGGCTTGGTGCCCAAGGTGTAGACCCCAGACAAGGGACCTTGCACTCGGTACAGGGACATATGTTTATCTTTGTTTGCAACGGAATCATATATGTTATATAATTTCAAGGCTTGTGCTCATGTGCTAAGTATCAGGTTCAAAAGTTCACTGTGAGGAAGACAAAGGATCTGCCTCCACAACAACCACCAGAGACCCCTCAAGAGACACGTGGTGGGCGGGGTTGAGGTTCTCAGAAATGCAAATCGCTCCTTGGAAAAGGCGGAGAAAAGGCAGGCACAATCACAATGTGATTGTGTGACATTTGGTGTGTTCATCTCTTTGTGGGTGGTGCACCCAGCATGCTGCTAATAAACGCTCTCAGCTTCACAGATTATCCGTTTAAAAATTCTAGTTTATGAGAGTCGTTTCTCACATGTGCAAAAGAGTGCTCACTTTTAGAAGAAAATAGCTCCAGTGGGATTCAACAGCCCGAGAACAGCAAGGCTGCTGCCACTCCATATCCTCTGGTCCAACTAGTCACAAAGCTGAAAATGTGTTCCCAGCAGACACACACAAAGCACGAGCACACACTAGGCATATACAGAGATATAAATAACACAAATGGCCTCATCCTGCTCCCTGAGCCAGATGGGAGTCCCTTGGTCCCATAGCCGATCCATTGTGCTCTCACCTCTCACACCCAGGGTCTCTCACACCCAGGGCTGGGCGTCAGACCCTCGCTCCCAGGCCATGTCATCTGCTTACTGAACGGCTTGACCCTCACTGGTGCTCACGCACTCTGGCACAGCCATGTCCAGTCACTGACAACGAGACAAGGGGACCCTCTGCCCCGTGATCTGGCCCCAGCTGCTGCAATCAAAGCCCCATGCACACACACAGGACACAGAAAGCCCTCCCGCAAGTCAGAGCTAGGAAGGAATTCAAGGAGACAGGACAGGCTGCGCTTGTCAGATGTAGGACATGCTGTGGCAAGCACACTGACCAGGCAACTGTCAACACGCAACTGGTCCTTTTTAGCCCCTACCTCTCTATTTCCCCACTCTTGTTCCCTCCTAAATCACTTGCACCTCTCCCTTGTTCCCTGCTTTGATTCCTCCCGTAAACATACCTAAAGAATTCTTGTGCCATCCCGAACTCCTTTTCCTGTGCCCCACCCCTTGGCAGCAACCCTCCTAGTGTGGGATGTGATCTGGAATGCAGCTCCCCATGATCGTGGTGGGTGTGACTACTGGACACAGGGGCTGATGGCTCTGTTGTGATAGCCCAGCGAGGCGGCAAGATGCTCTTTCCTGGGAGTCCTTGCTTTGCACCCACCTCTGTTGTGCATCCCAGTGCTCCTCTGCCTTTGTGCAGATGGATGAGCCTTTGATGGGCTGATGGCCTTTGTTATGAACTTGAGAATAGCCCTGTAGGCTACCGCTTGAGTTTTCCCCTCACTCTGTTGTCTCTCTGAGCTCGCTGGTATGTGTGTAGAGATCTATCACATAACTTAACAGTTGCTCTTAGGCAGAAACAAAGTGAGATTTGAAAATGTAACTGGAATTTCTGCAGTCCTCAGTTGAAAGATTCTCTATCAGCTGAAAGGAATCTCTGAGGTTAAGAAGAAATTAGTAACTCGGGAAATAGCAGGATAAACTAAATATAAAGTGTTGATTGACTAAAGACTAAAATTCTTGGTCAAGACTAAAGGCAGAGAAGCACCAGCAGAGATAACAAGGCCAAAATACTGAATTCCTTTTCAAATCGTTCTTTCCCAAAATATCTGCTGCTTGGACATAGCCTGCCCAAATGGTTAAATAAGATAAAATATCTCAACTTTGAAGAAAAAAAAAAAAACAAAACCCAAAACCACAACCCCCCAGAAATAAACAAACAAAACACAGGAGGGAGACTGCTTAAATATATTAGGAATTTTCATATGAGCTGGGTCTGATGAAGTCCATCCTAGAATACTTAGGAACAATCAGTGAAGTATTTCCTGTTGATTTTATCAGACCTTATCTCAAAGAACCCATACAGCAAGGTACATCCTGACATTCTTTCTAGTATCTACAAACAACTGGTTTAAATGTGAGCATGTAAGGTACAAGTACTGTGGACACATCTCTATTCCTTAATGCATCTGGATGTTCCAGGACATCCCACCCAGCATCTAACTATCTTGCCATTTTTATGCCTAACAGGTAGACACATGAAAAAAAAGTCCAGAATTGAAGGCAGTAATCAAAGAGGAAGGGAAAAAAGTCGTTTTAAACCTCCCAATGATTCCTTAAGTCAATGAACATTAGAATCAATTGATTAATAGTAATGCAGTAAAATAAATAAGGAATCACAAACAAGTCTTCATTCATTTGGCAACTGTTGAAAATTAATGTATGTGCATGTGCTTTTAAACTGCAAACGCAGGTTTGGTAAAGGAGATATTGGAAACTTTCAGAAAATGGGACGGCACAAAAGAACTATTATGCCTACACAGGAGTATTTATAGCACGAAAAATGTTTATTATGTATTATTTATGTAATAAATGCATTGCGTCTTTGTAAAGTTGTTGGAAACTACATAGAAGAAATTTCTCACCAAGAGGGAAAGAAGATAATCTACAATTAAAGTTTCATTTTTATTTATTAAGTTGTGAAATTTATAGTCATTCTCCTCAAAAGTTAAAATTTTGAGGTGACTTTAGATTTTGTAATTTATTTGTCTGTGGAATCTGGGCAGGACACTATCAATAGGGCCAGAAGCAGGCTTTGAATGTAACACCTGATAGCTGCAGTAAGGTGCCCTCTGTTTGCATGAAAGAAATGTGAAGAAATCTATTAAACAAAAGGAGGAAAAGTACTTTTAAAAGTTGACAATTATCTTTTTTGCTGCTTGGTTTTCTGTAGACTCGTATCATCATTTGCCATTCAATCACCTCCCCAGAAAAATACTTCATGATATCACAGTGACAGTTAAGACAGATAGAGCCTTAAATAGAGAACAACACTGCATGGAAGTCATCAGTGGGTGATGCATTATATTTTCTATATCCTTTAGTTTTTCTGATTTTGTTGACATACCTAATTCTGGGTTAATGCTCTTTTTTTCTTCTCTCTTTACATTTCCACTAATATTCAAAGGCTTACTCTGCACGTTGATAAGAAGGCAAAAAAGTAAATATTTTCCTTAAAAATGAGATTTTTGACCTTCTAAGAAGAAGAACAGTTTATTAAAACTTTCTTATATTTCAGTAGATGTCGTAGTGCGACGGTAACTTCCCTTGCAGGAGCTATAGTCCCATCTATGCTGGGCTGGGTGGCACAAGTGAAATGCAGACATCAGGAATGGAGAATTTCAAGTCTTTAAAAGCCATTTCCTTCTAATCCTTGTTAACAGGAAAATAATTCTAAGTGGATTTCCCACCCTGTGTAGAGGGAAAGAAAACCAGAATGTAGAGTATTTTATTCCTATAATTACTAGATTACATGCATCTACCCTGAACTACCTTTAGACTTGAGTTTAAAATAAGCCTCCATAAATGAAATTATTATTGTTTGAATTACTAGCCTCGTACTGAACTCAGAAACAAAAAAACAGTACTTCATATAGGTTTTTAAATACACCATACCTTTGTGCATTATTACTCATCTTAACTAATCTGAGCCAACACAGGACTATGCCAAGATGCTAAGATGTATGATCTTACCACACTTGTATCATTTTCACATTAGACTATTCTTTGTATACCTTGAAAACATTTCATTCACATTCACACATATCACCAAGAAGGCTTACCAAGCCTCTCCAAAATGCTTATCAGTGACTGACTAAACGTCTGGAACAGTCAGGAAATTTAATCAGTCAGGAAATTTAATCGGTCTTAATTTAGGATTGAAATTTGTAGTGACAAGTCAAGTCATGGTGCTAACCATGATTTTGTTATTTCCTCATTCTGAAAGTTAATAAGGTCAACAGACACCAAGCAATGGTTGGCACATAGCATTTTTTTAGGCAGCAGCCCAGCACCAAAGTGAATGCAGTTACCATCTGTGTTTCTCTCTGTGTTTCCAGAAGGTTGGGAAGCTCAGAAGCACTCTGAACAGAATTTGCATAATAAGAGACACACTTTCTGCAGATTTTCCTCTAGAGCTTTGTAGAAACTTTCTCATAGTGTTAAATGTATTTCGTTATTATTTCATACTATATTATTTTACATTCGTGAGGGCAAGTATTTAACATTCCTGAAAGTCATCAGTAATTAATCATAGCTCAGGTGACAATAATGAATTATCTCTTCATTTCACTGAAACTACTAAACGATAAACTAGGTCCAGTGATCTCATGATCTTAATGGACTAAGCTATAGCCAGGTGACCTACACTATTCTTGTTAACAGCTAGGGCATTAGAACAAGATCAGATGCCTTGGCATCTGACTTTATTTAACACACAGAAAAGATTGTACCTAACAGTCCTTTGGAGAGTTTATTAAAATGGACTATCTAGATGGACACTCATGCTTACCACCTTTCTTTTAATCATTATTATTATTATTTTTATTTTTATGAATAAGCAAGGAAAAAAATCTGGATTTAATACCTGAATAACATTGTAGCAAATGTTTTAGTCACAGTGTCTTGCTTTCTTTTACTTTCAATCTTATGCTGCTATAGTCTTATTCAAATATAGTTGAAAAAGCTTTGAATCAAAATTCAGGGAGCATTTTGTGAATCTGGATTACTCCTTGGATTACTGTGGTAATCATTAAGTGCAATTTTCTTTTTCTTTATTCTTTTTGAATAGCAAAATAATAACTTAAAAGGAAACAAATGACTGTGGCTGAGGTGGATACTCAATGGCAGGCAGATTTGGTGACTATACAACAGTGGTATGATGGTACATTTTAAAAAGATATGTATATAGCGCACATTCATTCTACATAAAGTGTGATACCAGAATATATTATTTAAATATCATTAAATGTTCCTTTGGGCACTCTACTTTTCCAACTTAAGGCCAATGTTCAATGATTTAACATTATTTAGAAAGAAATTCAGATTACCCTCCCTATTCTACAGAAAAACTTTACAGTAACCCACTATTTACAGCAGAATGAGATGCACACATGCAAAATATCCAGTGAAAGAAATACCAGTACTATTATGTTGTAATAAACCACTTGTTATTAAATGCAAAGGAGGAATTTGGAAGTAACAGTTTGGTGTAAAGAGAACTAAAGCCAAAATGGTTCATAAAAGGAACCTCAAAATACTGCAGTCTGTTTCTAAAAGGACAACAACAAATATTTTCCGTAGGACAAATGGATTTCACATATCGTGATTCTAAGCGTATTGATTTATTTTTCTTCGTCACCATTTGTAGGCTTAAAAACACAATAAAAGTATATGGATTTAAATCCATCCTTCCTGTCCTTGTTTGGTACTATAATATGTAATTCATGATCAGTAACAGGAAATACTAAATATGACACAGGATTATATAAGTGTGAAGAATGCTAAAATGAACACTTAACTGTGAATTTTATGTGTATTTCCTTTCAGATCTCACATACTATGTTGGCAAACAAAGACGACAGTGATCTGTAGGGATGACATTTAACAAGTGAAAAGAAAACAGAAACAGGGTTTCCAGCCTGTCACGCCCAGACAGCCATCAAGATACACTTAAGCTAAATCAAAAAAACCCACCCTTAGGGTAAGTAATAGGGGGAAGAAGACCGCGAGCCTGAAGAAAATGTAGACAAAACAGAGATAAAAAAGTCTAAGTTAGTATTGACTTCAAGTCCATCTCACTTTTAATCAAAGTTATAGAAGTGGTCAAAAAGAGGTATTTGCAAGCAGTGAAGGATCCTATAAAGCAGTTATAGGCATGAACAATAGCACTTCCTCAGCAGTTTGCTTTTCTTTCTTGTGATCAACCCATTAATCTGTACCTGTCTTTCCATACCCAAAAGATTTCAGTGCCCCTTCAAGAGTACCGCTCCAGCACGATGCTGTCTTTAGTATTTTTTGTGGCTCTTTAGTGGGGCTTCTGGTTTTGTTTGTTTGATCTGGAACATTTAAAAATTGCCACTGGGCTAAATTCAGGGCTCAATAAAGTTTTCCTGTGTAATTTTTTTTCTGTAGTGAGCCATCAAAAGAAGGAAACTCTAGTAAAAATTGATTTTTATTCTTAAAAGGCTTAAGGTTCTATGACACAGAAACGTATATTCTCTGAATGCTTATATTTTTCTTCAGTATTAAGTGTTTTTGCTTAATAGAATGATTAATTCATAGAATCATAGAATAGTTAGGGTTGGAAAGGACCTTTAGATCACCTAGTTCCAATACCCCTGCCACGGACAGGGATGCCTCACACTAGACAGTGTTGCCCAAGGCTCTGTCCAACCTGGCCTTGAACACTTGCCAGGGATGGAGCATTTACCACTTCCTTGGGCAAACTGTTCCAGTGCCTCACCACCCTCACAGTAAAGAATTTCTTTCTTATATCTAACCTGAACTTGCCCTGTTTAAGGTTAACTAAAGGTAAAGTTGTACCACAGCAGAACCTAATATTTAAGGGACTTTTCTACTAAATCTGCATTAGCTTTGTACTACAAGTTTTAAAGAGCACCTGCAGTTTAATGTTCAGCTATATTCTTCCACAGAATGAAGGGTGTACAGTGATGTTTTTAAGGCTTGGAGCTATTGTCAATATTACATATTATGGTGTTAAAAGAAAATTGAAGTAAAAACAACAACTTTTATTCTTCCCATAAGGGGCAAAAAATAAGTATGTTTAAAATAAAAACATAAGGGGCATGAAACATGGTTGAATTGTCTGCTAAATATTGTGCACAGAATTTTAATAATTGAGATAGAGAAGCATTAGCATATCAGTATTCTTTTGTATTGATCTAAAATGATTCAAAGCATGCATGATTCACCGATATACTCCATATAATGCAAAATTTCCAATTACATGACAATACATTGAAATTGTTGTAAAAAATGCTGTTAGGTGTATTTCTTTCATAATCTATATTAAGATTCTGATATATGACATTTTTATTGTTTGATTCTTAATGTCCTAATTTTGGCTGGGATAGAGTTAATTTTCTTCCCAGTAGCTTGTACAGTGTTGTGTTTTGGCTTTAGTCTGAGAATAATGCTGGTAACACACCGATGTGTTGTTGCTCAGTTTCACTTACTCTGATCAAGGACTTTTCAGTCTCTCATGCTTTGCCAGTGAAGAGGGATACAAGAAGCTGGGAGGGAGCACAGCCAGGACAGCTGACCCAAACTAGCCAAAGGCATATTCCGTGCCATAGAATATCTTACTCAGTATATACTGGGAGGAGTTGGCCAGAAGAGGACAATCACTGCTTGGGAACAGAGTGGGTATTGATCAGAGGTTGGTGACTAATTGTATTGTGCAGCACTTATTTCCTGAATTTTACTACTCCTTCTCTATTTTTCCCTATTATTATATTTTACTTAATTTCATTTATTAAACTGTTCTTATCTCAACTCATGGGTTTTACCTTCTTCCAATTCTTCTCCCTTTCCCACTGGTGGAGTGGGGAGAGAAGGAGAAGTGAGTGAGCAGCTGCATGGTATTTAGATGCCCACTTGTGTCAAACCACAACAAACACATAATCGACAAACACATAAATGACATCATAGTAGCTCCTACTGATCTGGTGATTCACATTACTTGTTTTGACTTTCAGCAGCTTGATAGAAATCTATGTTAATATTGTGTTAATATTTTGTGTTCCTGTCAAGTTTCCATCCTTCCTTCTTGACTTCATGGACGTTTATTTAAGAGGCTAGAATTTCACAGGCATTATATGATCAAGCATTGCTAAAAGGCTATCCTTGAGAATTTAAATGGCCTACAGTAGCATAGAAAAGGTTGTTTAGGGCAACATACAGAAAAATCCCAATAAAACAGGAATTGTTCTTCATTATTACCAAAGTTTTACTTTAAGGTCATGTTTCTACTTAGACATTGATATCACAGCATCTTTTGCTCTCACCTCAAAATTTCTAATCTTCATCCTCATACAGCACTAATGTCAGAAAAAAAAAAATTGTCAAACTAAGAATCCTGCACTACTTAAATGATTGGTTGTATTGAGTTTATGTGGCCAGGTTTTGGTAGCAAGGGGTCTTCAGGGGTAGCTTCAGACAGCTTGTTTCTCTGACAAGAGACCAGGAGCTACCCCCATGCCAGAGTGTATTCTTGTCAGGTCTAAGACAGACCTGCCACTGGCCAAAGTTGAGCCCATCAGTAACTCACAAGAATGGGGAAAAAAACCCCAAACCACTGCACAGCAGCAGTGAGAAGAGTGAGAAAAGGTAAACAAAACAATTATGCAAACACCAAGGCTAGTGAATAAAGAGGGGGAGGATGTGCTCCATACACCAGAGTAGAAATTCCTGGCATCCCATGGAAAAACCATAGTGGAGCAGAATCTGCACTGCAGCCCATGATGAGCTCCACAGGTGCTGTGCAGGTGGATGTGCCCCAAAGGAACCTGCAGCACATGGGAAGCCCATGCAAGAGAGGGTTTTCTGGCAGGATCTGTGCCCCATGGAGGATCCACGCTAGAGCAGTCCACTCCTGAAGTACTGTGCTCCATGGAAAACACCCATGCTGGATTGGTTCCTAAAGAACTGCAGCCTATGGGAAGCACATGGAAGTTTGTGAAGGACTGTATCCTGTGCAAAGGACCCCACATATGAGGAGATGAATGTTGTGAGGAGAGTGGCAGATACAGAGTGTTATAAACTGACCACAGTCCCCATCCCTCTGCACCAGCTAGGAGGAAGAGTTAGAGAACTTAGGAATGAAGTTGAGCCTGGAATCAGTCAAACGTTTTCAGTTTAATTTTTTTTCTAGCCTACTCTGTTGTTAACTGATAATAAATTCATTTCCCCCAATTTCAATCTGTTTTTCCTATGACAGTAATTGGTGAATGATCTCCCTGTCTTCATCTGACTCACGAGCTTTTCATCATATTTTCTCCTCCTGTCTTGCAGAGGTAGAGGACTGAGAAGAGCAGCCTGGTGGGCATCTGCCAGCCAGTGAAGGTAAACCTATCACATTGGTGTTTATAAATAGAGATGAAATGTGCACTCAGGGGATAGCTGCACACGATCAGCACTTTGACAGTATTTTTGGTTGGCTTTTTTACTTTCTTACCTCCTCACTGTGCTGGTTAAGGGCACCAAGCTAGTAGAAAGCTCAGTGCATAATAGTATTTTTCCTGGGTTCATTTTCAGCCAGATGAGCATCCTGAATAACTTATGGAGAAGTCAGCTGAACACACTTCCTGAATGTGTTCAGACTGCAAATATTGCAGCATCACCCAGGCCAGACCTGAGGACAGGGTATTGCTGATACAAATCAATTAAAGTGCTGTGAAATCACATAAATGAATGTCTGAAGCACTAAAAAGAAATGAAAGTGAACACTGTGAACAATCTGTGTATAAAACAGAAATGCAGAATGAGAAATATGGCTCCAGCGAGAGGAAAAAAGAGTACTAAATACATTTTAAGCATCATTTCAGTTTGCACAGCCAGGTATCAGCGTATCTCCAGTCACCTGCTGTACATATTTGTAATAAAAATGGATTATCACCTCCTCATATTCCTTATGTCTTTCAGTGTACAGTTAATACAAACAAATACATCTAGACATTACAATAAATTAAGTGGCATTTTATTACAAAACCCTTCAATTAGAATTACAGTAGGATTAGTTATCAAAAGGAATGTAACCACAGTCAAAAAAAAATAAATGAAAGCTATATAATACAGACACTGGATTTAAGAAGTTAATTTTGTCCAATGAAAGCATTAGATCTAGTCTGAAACCAGTCATTTACGAGTCAGCTGGAACTTTATGGGTTTCTTGCTTTAATTCAGCTATATTATTTTAACCAAACTGTTTTTAAAATGGCAAACTCATTCACCATATATTCATAAATGCTAGAGAATATTTAAATTCACATTTCTGTTTTTCTTCACTTTTTGGATGAAATCTGTGGAAACACAACAGTCTGACAAGTCATAGGCTATCATATAGTTCCTGATATATCCTGAATGTTTACAGTAAAAAAATCTTCATAATCTGAAGAACTTTAAGGTGTTTTATTTCATTTAACTTCAATTGTTTTAGGAAAAGCTTGTAAAAACCAATAAGTATACCAAAGATATGACAGGCCAAAGAATTTCAGATTTCCAAAGAAAAAGGAGAACCTAACACAAAGTACTGATCTCAGACTGACAAGGACCCCTCTCAACTACTGTCCATGGGTATACCTTCAGCTTAGAGTTTTACACAGTATGTTCTTTCCAATTTCAGGGGCCAAGGCCATTGAGTTCACCTTTTTTTTTCAGTTCAGAACTTAGCCTGCTGACATATGAGAGGTCATCTGCTTGGTTTCCTGATTGTTCTAGTTTACCGTCTTTTTTTGACTCCTTTGCAACAACATCCTAGGTCATCATCAATGTTTCCTTCTGTGAAGATGATAGTAGGTGTAGGGATGATGCCTCCCAACATCCAAACAAACTGACCAGAGTGCAAACATAGGGACCACGATTTCAGAACACAGCACAGATGACATCTGTCCTAAAATGTATACGTAATTATCATCACTGTAACTTTCATAACAGATCTTAAATAACTGTATGATAATAAAAAGCATTTTTGGATACATACAGAAAACAGATCCTAAGGGTTGTTTAGTATTAAATATTTAAGTTTCCTTGTAAGTGTGGCTAGGCATGCTGAAGTAATCATATGCTCTCTACAGAAGGGATATGAAAAGGAAGATGCTAAGTTTTCTATATCCTTTATTTCCTAATAAAGGACCAAAAGGCAATGTGACCCAAAGGCAATTCGAAATACAAAAGAGGCTAAGGATCACAACAACAATATATTCCAAATCTGGCCTCCCAGCAACACTATCTTGCTACTTTGTTTGGAAGAAAAAACAATGCAAATGCACAGCACATTTGAATAAAATTTAGAAGGAAAAAAAAACACCCAAACCCAAAACACCACCCAGATGGACATACAAAACATGTTTGTAAAATTTGTGATGTATTTGCTGTGCTACCCACCACATGGAGTCAAGCTACATCCCTGCTATTTTAACCTCTATGTATTTTTTGTACATTTTTCATAGTTATCTTTTGTATGAGAAATATATATTATACTCTTAGTATTCACCTTGCTATGATAATATTGCATATGCAAGGTTGTGATCTATCAAAAACTTTAATTAAGTGTTGCTATGACTTTCTATAGTTATAAGCTGTAGGTCCCAATAGGATAAAGAGATAAATAAAAAGAACTAGTTTGTATGCATTCCTCTAATAGTCTTCACCCATTTCATGGGTATGGGCACTACAAAAAGAAAAGGGATCACGTTAGCTTCAGTAGGAGAGGCATAAAATTCAGAAATTACTAAATTTTGTGTGTTTACAGCTGCTGTGTACTTAGATTTTGACTTAATTTTAGCAAATAACAATATTGCTCCTGGGTGAAACTAGATAAACTGTTTCAGCTCAAAACAGTGGGTATTTTTGTGGAGGTTTTTCAGATGACAGAGGCTTGGTAATGAAAACGTTGAAATAACTTTAACAGCCCAAATTGCACCACTGCAATAAACTGCAGCATAAAAATTTAAACTCTCTTAGAGTTTATATGCTTGGCTTAAATGGAGCGAACCCTTACTTGAGTATGATCTTTCTATTTGTTCAAATTCAGTATATATTACAAACAGAAATGTAAGAAAATCATAAAAAAGTTAATGGTTGTTAGGTAGAGTCCTTCCCTTACTTGAAAAATATGTTGTCAAATGGAGCTCCCACTCAAAAAAATCCAAGCAATAGCAGAGTAATACAGCCACCCATAAAGTAATCAGGATATCAAGATCACTTCTTTTAATGGGCTATATTTTTTCTCTCCTCAAAGTCTCTCCCATAATGAGATCTAGCATGTCCACTGACAACACCTTGCCACTGATAATCAACACAAAACTATTTTATTGATGTCATGGTTTAAGCCCAGCTGGGAACTCAGAAGCACACAGCCACTTACTCACTGCCCCCTGCTTCTTCCTCCCCCGGCTCCCAGAGGGATGGGGACAAGAATCAAAAGAATGTAACTCCCACAGGTTGAGATAAGAGCAGTCCAGTAACTAAGGTATAATACAAACCACTACTACTACCACCAATAACAATGGAAATAACAAGGGGACAATATACAATTGCTCACCACCCGCCAACTGATCCCCAGCCTGACCCGAGCAGCGATCTGGGCCTTCCGGGTGACTCCCCCCAGTTTACATACTGGGCATGATGTGTTGTGGTATGGAATACCCCTTTAGCCAGTTTGGGTCAGGTGTCCTGTCTCTTCTTCCTCCCAGATTCCCCTCCTCCATGGCCCACCATGAGACTGAGGAAGTCCTTGGTCAGAGTAAACATTACTTAGCAAGAACTAAAACCATGGGTATTATCAGTGTTGTCCCCAGGCTGAAAGTCAAAAAGACAGCACTGCACCAGCTACTAAGAAGGAGAAAAAAATGACTGCTGTAGCTGAACCCAGGACAGTATCCACCCCTTATTCCATACCATTCACATCATGCTCAGACCCCACGTTTCAATATACCATCGCTTTTGTCTCATATGTATATATATACACACCCACACACAGAAGGAGAGAGATATCATTCCTTAGTCCATGGACCAATCCCTATAAAGCTGCTGAATTCATCCAGTCCATGATGTCAGGCTCCATCTCTTGTAACAGTCTCTCAGGGCAGGAGGGATGGTGTGTAGTGTTGGATTGTTGCCTGCTTATGACAGTGCCAAACTCATATGCTCACTGCTGAGCTCATCTGGTTTCGTCCAAATTCATTCTTTGTTGAGGTTATGATGAGAGGGAAGTCAGGGTCGGTTGCTGGTGACCTGAAGACATCTAGCTGGGCTATAAAACTGTTATATAGCAGGCAACAGCACACAATTGAGTTCATTGGCTGTTTTCCCCCAAAATTAAATCCCCCTGAGGTACACATCGGACTTTCCCATCTTCCTGCATTACCCAGGTTCCTGAGCAAAAGCAACCCACGAGTGGGTTTGCCTTTACCTGAAGCAGGAATAACCCAGACTGTCTTCCCCAACAAATTCTTTATGTGCACCACAGGAACTTTATCCCCCTCTATAGCATATAAAAGTTCTGACTGGGCTGGGCCAGCCCTGTTGGCTGATCCTCTCGTGTTGACCAACCAGGTGACTTTTGGAAATCCCCTTGTGTTGACCAACCAGGTGGCTTTTGGTAAATGTGTATCCCAGTGTTTGAAAGGCCCACCACCCATTGCTCTCAGCGTAGTTTTTAACAGCCCATTGTACCGTTCGATTTTCCCAGAGGCTGGTGTATGGTAGGGGATGTGATAGACCCACTCAATGCCATGCTCTTTGGCCCAAGTGTCTATAAGATTGTTCTGGAAATGAGTTCCATTGTCTGACTCAATTCTCTCTGGGGTGCCGTGTCAGCACAAAACTTGTTTCTTAAGGCCCAGGGTAGTGTTCTGGGCAGTGGCATGGGGCACAGCATATGCTTCCAACCATCCGGTGGTTGCTTCCACCATGGTAAGCACATAGCGCTTGTCTTGACGGGTTGCTGTGAATGCCCGGCAAAATCTTGGAGCAGATGCTCCT
>NW_009942205.1:103314-138040 GCF_000696875.1 Nestor notabilis | reverse complement strand
TTATTAATTATTATTATTATTTATTTAAACTTCAGCTGTCGGAATTCTTCCTTTCAATTTAGAATTAAATTTTTAGACTTCTAACCACTGTGGTAGCCATCCTGCAAACCACAGTGCATGCACTTTTTCCATGTACAGCGGTTCACTGGTCTGTTATTCTCCAGTCTAAACAGCTCTCTCTCTTACTTGAATCAGGGGCTTGCATTTTAAGGGTGCTTCTGACCAGGTACTAAGCAGTTGACTTGCTGTTAGTATTATTATTTCTCTTAATAGTGAAGGGTCTACTATCTTGTATTTTGGCTAAATGTCTAATTTATTCTCCATTTCTTTGTGGAATAACAGGCATTCGTAAGGGAGGGCAAGTGTGTTTTATACAGATCATGCAATACTATCTGGGTCAGTAATGAAATAATTGTTTCAAGGAAACTGCCAGTAGGCATAGAGAACTGCATTAATTCAGGTAAGATCACTGGCATTTAATGAGAATATGGGCACATGTTTTTCTGTCAAAGCTTTTTTTTTTTCTTAGATAAATTTGTAGCGTGTTATTAAATTAATCACACTTTTCATAGGATTGTTAGACATCACAAAATTGTCTAATTGTCTTCCTCAGAGGGACCTTTTCTGAGCTGGTTGAGATGCGCGTGTTTTTTTGTTTGTTCTGACTTTTTGAATGTTGTGGGAATTGGGGACTTCGAACAGCCAAGCAGTGATATTTATGCAGGTGATTTAAATATAAGCAAATAAAATAAAACTGAAGTTCTCTACCAGCTTTCAAAGGCTAAATTTGGATTCAATTTTCCAAAATTCATATTTGCTTTGATTTTAATTTCCTACTTTAGTGCTTGTCCAGTCAGACCCATATAAAACTTTCCTTCTGCACGTTGTCTCCCTACTCTTCCCTTGTTCTGTAATTGTACTAATGTGTTAGCTGCTGTTCTTATTCTACATTTTGAAACTTAATGGAGCCTTCCTAAATTTAGTGAATCTGACAGCTGCAGAGATGCTTGTGATGAGTTTGTTGGCACTTCTTTTACCTTATGTTGCTGGAGTACCTTTTGAACCACTGCAACAAGAATTCATTGATGAAGTAATGAAAAGAAAAAGCCAGGTAATGGTTCCCTTGCGGGTCTTACTCACACACAGTACTTGAGAAGTCTGAGCTCAGTTCCTTAAGTGGAGTACAGTCAATGTGCTCAAAAGAAGAAAATATTTGAGTGTCTCTGTGGATGCTCTCATCTACGAGTCAAGTAGCCTTAGACTGCTGCAGCTTAATCTTCTGAGCAACAGGTGGCGTCACGTTTTCTGTAGAGGTGTAGATTACAGCAGTGATTTAAACCCTCATAGCAACTTGTGCTTGATTTTTTTAACATGCTTTATTGCACTGCCTTCACAATTTTAGCTGATTTGCCCTCATTTATAGGGGAGTATAGATAAGTGCTATATAGTGGAGATTACAGAGAGTATAGATAGGTGATTATATTTTTTTGTTTTAATTAAATCTGTGATTCAATGTTTAAATTTGCAATCGGCTTTTCATTTGTAGACTGGATTAAACGCATGGCAAGTGCCTATACGAGTCTTTTTAAACACAAATTCATTATCTTAATGAGCCACTGCTTTGTTTAAAAAAAACAGACATCTTAGTGTGTCCTTGGATGATTAAAACAGTAATCTGTCCTTAATACCATAGCTAAAATACATTCAGATTGGTCTTCCATTATAATTCATGAAATGACTTTGAGCACAAGCTGTCAAAATGATGTGGTTAGCAAAATAGAGGTCTGCAGCTGGCAAGTGGGTGTGCACTAAGTGCATCTCACTTGGCTTGGGACTTAGCAGAAATCTCAGATTTGGGAAACAAGTCAGTACCTCGTTCAGGAAATCAACATGGGTATGATAACTTCAAGTACAATGCCCAAAAGTTTTTCCTTTTTCCTTTTTCTTCCTTCTTTTCCTTTCCAAAAGCAAAATGTGACTAAAGCTACTCTCGGTCTCTGTTCCTTCAAGGACATACTCATTATTCTATGCAGGGTCAGAACAGGAAGGAGGTGGGTTAGGCTGTGCTTAGCAATACGTCTGAGGAGCTTAACCAAATCAGACCAAGGGTAAAGGAATCGATAGTAAGAAACAAAGTAAACAGTGCTGCTCCCTGAATATCACATTAGTGTCACATGTTTTCCTTTCTGTTTTGTGAAAGGAAAGATCTGGTCATATATGTTTGTCTGTCTGTTTGAGCCCCCACTCCTTTTAACAACAGAGAAATGAAGACAGAGAAAGATAGATGGGGCAGGGGAGGGAAGGTAGAATATAAAAATGAGTGGGATTAACCCAGGGTTTGGTGGTAACTACAAGGGAGGATAAGAGAGATCACCAAAATGAATAGACATCCTCCCAGACAAACAAACAAAATGTCACCAATAACAACTAAAAGCCCTACTGCCCCACATGTTCTAGCAGTTTTGGTGTAGGATTAATCTATCTCAACTAAGGTGTCTAAAGTGCAGATTTTTATCTTTGAAAATTTATATTTTATAATAAAAGAAAATAAATAGGTGCTGACAAGGAATGATTAACTCCATTACATGGATAGAGATTGGGAGAGCATGTAAATCCTAGCGCATCAGTAATATTGTGCTATCATGGCCTAAATGTACTTTATAGATAAGTATATGTGCTTATACCTATTTTTCCTGTTTTTTCTTTTCCTGTGTTTGGGAAAATGAAAGGTTTGTGTTTGCTTTCTGTTTGTTCCTCTGATGATTTTACAAGTCAAAACAGTACTTCTGTCATTGGCTTTTAATCCAATCATACAGATCTGTATACAGATCTGTGGTTTATATGCAGATCTGTGGTTTATAGTCAGCGTCATGGAAAATGTAAATTAAAAATAACCCATGCTGAATTGTTAATGTTTTAATTGAATCGTCAAACTCAGTGAATTCTTGGTTGCTGATTATGAATGCTCTTTACTTTATTGCTGAATTGTCTGGTTTTTGCCATTTTAATGCATTTTAGTTTGCTGTATCAATTACAGCTTCCAAATCATTAGTGGAACAACAAGTGAGGTTCTGAGAAAATTCACAGAAAGGTTTGTTTTCAGATTTGTGGAGAAAAGGGACAGAAATGCCGATCGTATTTTTGCCTATATAGCCATACCACAAAGTTTGCATATCCCCTGAAGATCATATTCTATTATAGTGAAGTCTAGATTTTTCAGGAACAGGAGTAATTTTTGGGTAAATATGTAAAAGAAGGGTGAGAGTCTTTTCTTCCAGAGTTCAGAAATACAGTTCTCTCTCCCCGACAGCATCCACTTTTAATTACAGAGCTTTCTTTTTGATGTTTCACTCCTGACACTGAACGCTGCATGAGACCATTGCATTTTTGTTGCTGACTTCATAGAAATACGTTTTACACTGTTGACTTGACAGGCATCATTGAACTTCGTTGTGACAGAGTAAAAAAAGTAGTACTGGAAAACAAATAATATGCAATAGATTAAAAGGGAAGGGAGAAGAAATCAGGAAGGAAAAAGAACCCCAAACTGCTCATATTGTGGAAAAGAGATGAAATTACTGAAGGAAACATAATTATCTGGCTTTATGAGGAAGACATTGCCAGCTATATGGCGCAGAGGAGACTCCATTTGAGGGTTGTCTGCCAAAGAAGCAGGAAAGAAATGAAGGGAAACTTCATGCCTATGTAGAGCCCAGCAAAACTGCAGATGAATGAGAATGTTGAGTGGAGTGCCATTCACTCCATCTGGAAACACCTTTCAAGAGCCCTGTAAAATATATGCACTTGGGAGAACATTCACCTGAACAACAGCAAGTAATCCCTAATTGAACTTCCAGAGTCTGTTTCTTGATGATGCAAAGCAGTTGTACTCATCCTAAAATTTTTGCTTTTTATCCTCCTTTCTTCTAGTGTTGATTGATAGATTCTGCAGTTGCCACTGTGATAGAAATCATCACAATGCAACCAAGTATATGGCTTGGTGGTTTTTTTATCTCTGTGGCATTCTCTTTCTTGTTCATAAATTTATCAAAAGGAAACACAATCAATTGGATTATAAACACTTGAACTACTTAGAAACAAATCTGTATGTACACTGTTTTGATTTATGTAAGTCAGCCAAAAAAAAAAAAAAAAAATTCTTAAGCCAAATATTTTATTTTGAACTAAAACCATTCATACACCAATAGGCATTGAAAAGTCAATTAGAATTAAATGCTTCTCATGGGCCTAAGTTGTATGTGTGTATATAATGTAATTAAATTCTTTTTGTCTCTAAATTTCTATTAAAAAAGAAGTTTTATGTTTTAGCCACTACTGTGGCTAAACCCAGGAGTTTTTAAGGACTCTTAAACAGGACAATATTTCTTCTTTCATGCCTGAGTCTAGAGTAGTGTTGTCATTAAAACAACAAGCTGGAAAAAGAAAATATGTTCATGAAACAAGAACCATCCTCATGCCATGCACCTAATATCAATTTGCAAAGCCTGCTCTCGCTGAGCCCAGCCTTGTTTGCGTGTGCTGCACCTGGTGTCAGTTGATACATAAACATGTTGTATTTTTCAGTTCTTTGTCAGACATCTACCAGTTTATTCTAATAATTTTAATTTTATTACAAGAATATTGTACCTGGACCATTTGTTGACTTTGTGCATTGCTTTCACAGCAAGACTCTGCTTGAAAATCATTAAAGACTCAATGAGTCTTACAGACACCATAATGTGAGTATGTTCTCATCTTTCTTCCCATAGGTGGTGGCCCCTGCAGAGTATGTAAACAGAAGTGCAACCGAGAGTTAGCTACGAGAAATGATGAAATAAATTGTTTAAACATCAGGAGTTTGGGTGAACCAGACTATGTGCTAGCACTTATGTCCTTTCTGGGTTCTGTAAAAGGGAAACCATACAGTACTCAGAACAAGAAATCTCTTCTTTCCCCTTTTAATAGCTAATAATTTATATCTTTTATTACATTTTTTACTTGTTTTTCTACTTTGCACTTGAGGGCACAGAACAGGTAGTGACATGGTCATATACATGGTACCGCATATGTGAGGAATCCCTCCATTATGTTACTTCCATTAGTCATATGTGACAAAAATATGTAACTGCAGTTGAAAATGCTGGAATTACTGTTACTCTAGTGCCTATTTCTCATCTATAAGTATTAGAGGAGTTGTTGCATTTCATCTATTACCTGTGAATCTACTAGAGAAAACAAACAGAGAAATCCAGCAGCTTGTTTAAATACAGCAACTCATGGGCAGAATCTGTGATAGATTTGAAGCTTTAAATGTCCTTTACTCCAGCACTGCTCTTCGTGCCCTTGCTGTTGTTCCTAGGGAGAATGATTTGGAGCATTGCTCTCTATCATTTAAGAACTAAGGTTTGTTCCAGCAATTGTTGCAGGGAGGTAAAAAACCCCATACTTAAAAAAAAATATGTCTGTTTATTATTTATTTTAAGAGAAAACCTTGAAAGATGTCACCTGGAATTTTAAAAAATGCCGATCTACTTGTGTGCCTAAGAAAGGGGAAGTTGTTAGTATTTTAGGCCATCTCTCTCTTCAGTTTGGTTGGTGATTTCTGATTACTTATAAATCACACTCACACACTACCACCACCTCACCCCCATTGAAGAAGGGATTGATCTCATCCCCAAATTTAACACAATTCTGGCAATAATAGAGGTGATTAGTATTAGCCATCAGTTTTACCCTTTGGAATAAAATGTGGCAAGTGAATAAAACCTGATGGCATTGGCTGTGCAAAATTTCATTTAACAGCTCATTTCAGGCAGGCCAAGTTGGATTGCCAAATATATCAAATCACTTTTATAGATCTAAGCTGTCTACCTCCTGATTTTCTTAATCGTAAATGGTATAACAGATATTGCTATCGTTTTCCCATACATTGTAAAAAGAAAGTGTTTTAAATAAGGAGCAGAGCAAGCTGATTTGTTTGGTTAAGTTTACAGGTATAGGTTGTATGTAGTCCAGATGTTTGCACACATTCCCAGAGTCCTAGGGCACTTTATTTCCTCCGCATCCAGTCTGAATACTCCAAACACGTCCAGTCAGTAGGCAGTTTCTGTCAGTGAGTTACTAAAAGAGCTCATCTGTTATATTTATGTACTTTTCATCCAAGAATGAATAGTTCTTACTGTGCTGTTTCCAATTCCAGATATGAGGAAATATGCCAGAATACAAGCTGCTTGCTTTGTTTGCTGCTACTTTGTTAGTTCTGACTCTTAGTACATGGGTTAAAAGGGGGATAATGGAAAGAAATACCAAAATGTATCTCTTCCTATCTTGGTGTTGAAATTTTATCTGGATTCTTACCATAGATCTAATCTGTGTATCTGTTATAATCTTATGTAGGTATTTCTGCCTCATCAGGCTAGTATATATGATCTGTAGCACACCTAACATGCATACCCTGGTAGGTAAGGAAATGTTATTATTCCTGTTTGAAAGATGAAGCACAAAGAAGGAAAGTGACTTCTTCAAGGTCATGCATGAAGCTCATGGTGATAGAAGACAAATCTGTTGGGCTGATGCCTTAAGTGAGTCCAGTTTGATTCTGCTTTGGATAGTTCTTAAGCTCTAGAGCCCAAAACTACTGTGCAACTCCTACTCATGGCAGCGGTGGTTTTGTCATCAGTCTTGGGGAGGGTATAGTAGACTTAAGAAAATCTTGAAGGCATACTTATGTTTAGGCTTATCCTTGGCAATGTTTGCTTTAGTATCTGGGTTTGGGTGCTGGGGAGAAAAGTGGTGTTTATTTAAAGAAAATTGTTATAAAAATTGAAATTTTTGAGGACGGAGACAATTTTCTATACTTGTAAGAGTCCTCAAAAATAGTAGCTTCTTTCTTGAGTTCTCTCACTTCTTGAGTGCAGGCTATTCAAAATGCAAGGAAAACCTTTCTCAAACTGTCAGGGGTTTTTTGGTAGCTGGATGTGACAGCAAGTCTGAATGACAGCTTTTCTGGTCATCTAATCTCACTATGAAATATATATTTACAGTTAAATTTATTAAATTCAGAATTATTCCCTTTAGAATACAATCTGATAATTGGTGTATGCTATGTAGTTGAGAAACTAAGACCATGAATACATCAAGTGCTACCGAAAAAAGAGTTTGACCAACTCTGTGTCATTCCTTCAGTGAGAAAAGTCAAAGCAATGTTTCTAGTGGTTTCTGTGAGCATAAGATATATGCATACCTCCTCCTGTATGCACTTGTTTTGAGTGAAGATGAAGGGTGATCAAGCTGTCTGTGGAAAACTTAGGTGGATATCTTTTCAGGGTGGAAGAACTGGTATTGTTTATTTTGCTTTGGATGCTTTCTGCTCATTTACCATTTCCACCCTTGTGTGGAGGCAGCTTGAACTATGCACTTACCTTGAAGAAAGAACTTTGTTAAAAAAGCTGGCCGTTTTGCAGCTTGGTATCCTGGAGTACTGGTTGAAAGCAGAAGTATTTACTGAGAATCCAAATGGATTTTCCCTAGATGCGGATAACTCTTCATGTCTTCTGTCCTGAATTAGGCAAAGCTTTTCAGACTACCTTTGAATGTCCCATATGTCACCTGTCAATATCTGACGTGTCTCTGCTGACAGATACTGGGAAGCCTCCTACTGTCTGGTACCTTTTTCCTGTCCATTGTAGTCACAAGGAGAGTAAACAGCACTAGCTAGTTTCCCTTTCAGCTGGGCTGAATGCATACCACTCAGATACACTGAAGCAAAATTTCCTGTAGATACCTTCTAGATTCCTGATAGGCAGTTTCTTAGATTTGTAGGAGTATTTCTGTTAGATAAGGTGTGTGTAGCTTGAGATAAGTGTATAAGGTGATTTTAAAATGTTTCGGTGTTTACATCATGACCTTTGCTCTGTTGGTGTGTGGGAATATGTCAGAGCAACGTGGTTTGCTTCTCCCTCTCCCCCATTTATAGGTCTCGAAATGGGTGGAGTATCTTATACATTAACAAAGCTTCAGATCTGAACAGTTCAACTCTACCAGCACATGCTGTTCAGCAAAAGGAATGTAGCATTATTTTTTGCTCATATTGGTTTACAGGCCTAGTGAATTTTTACATAAGTGACACACTTTTACATATGATTAATATAAGTAAATCATCAGAATTTTGGCAATTTTCCCAAATAAGTGAAGATTTATGAATGTATATGGGTAGAAATGCCTTGGATGTTTTGTTTTTCCTTTAGAACTATTGTGTCTCTTTAGTTGAACACAGACGATCTGGTGTCAGAAACTCAACAAATATCATGGAATGAAAACATTCAGTGCAGAGTGACATCCTGCTAGTGTATCCTGTTCAGGAAAATCTGAGAGAATGAGTTCAGTACTTAGTGAGCTTGAGACTGATGTCTAAACAATTGGAAAAGACCTATTGGAGCTTTTACCTATTAGTTGCACATTCTTCTTTGTATTAACCTTCACTTGTTTTGCTTCTTACAAAGCTACTTACTTATTTTTGGATGTTATTTGGGCACAAATATTCCATGTTAATCTCAAATTCCAGGCAGATTTATTGATACCATCCTCTGGTATTGATATCATCCTGTGCATGATGCTTTTTTAAGAAGAAAAATAGAAAGAAGTAGTAAGAAAGGACATTCAATTCTCTGCACAATAATCAATATAGACACCTTGGGTATGAAGCAGCTCTTAAATAAGAGAAAATGTAGGCCTTGCTTTATAAAGAATTAGTCTACAATGCTAATTGAGTATGAACTTAGATGAATATTGAAAAGAATTGTGAGTGATCTGAGATGTAAATGAGATCCGCTGAATGCTGTCTAATTTTTCACCATTTATCCTGTCCATAGTAAATGAAGTTATATGAGCCAGGTGGTAATTAGGAATAGACATATTCATTTTTCCTTATTTAAAATTTGCTTGGATGTTGTGGGGTTTATGGTTGATTCAGATGTTACTGGATTTACATTGTCCTTAGGAGGGGCTGCAAGATACAAGAAGGAGTAAGTAATGGCGTGAAACATAAATTCTTATTTTTTATTTACACATAAACAAAACTAAGTGTAATAAAACATTCTCCCACTCCTTAAATTGTTTTGGGGCATTTTCTTGAAGCATATGTTATTCTTTTGAATTTAGATGTGCATTATAGGGTTTTATGTACGACTTCTTGATACGTGCCTTGCAAATCATTCCTAAGACCAGTTATACCTCAGAAAAGACCCCTCCAGGAGACAGCTACGACTCACTTTTTTTCTTTTCTTTTGCTATACTGGGTAGTATTTTAGAAGCTCTGTTTGCTCAAAGAGAAGGGAACCTATCAAATATAACTTTAAAAAGAGTTTAAAGGATTTTTCTTCCTGTCTCATTAAAATTGCAGTCTGCAACCCTGTAGAAAATGTCACTTGAAGTGTGAAAGCAGCAAATATCGTCTTGAACTACACATAATGCATTGGGCAGGTTCTCAAAGCCGTTAACAGGGATCATCTCATCTTTAAAACTTGAATAATCTGACTGAGGAGGTTTAGATTTCATTTCCTTTCTTTTTCTTCCGCTGACTTCAGTTTGCTGTGTTTGTAGAGCGCATTCATGTTTCTCTAAATGGCACAGCGCTCTCGGGTTATATTCTTTTGTGATTTAGTTGCTAGTTAAACAGGTAGGTTTTTTGTTAATGGGTCTGCTCTGTTAATCCCATGGTGGGAGATAGAATGTGTGTCTGCCTTGGGGGAAAGACTGAAGACGTGGAAGGTATAAAGTAAGGAGATGTTCTGAGAGACAAGGAAGAGGGAAATGTTTCCAGCTCTTTCTGTTGCTAAACGAAGAAGAATCTGTGGTAGGTGATCTTAGAATTGTGTCTTACCTTAGTAATCTAAGCAGCAGGTGGCCAGGAATGATGGTACTGACCTCATAAACAGCTTGTTCTTTGCTATACAACAGAGGACAGTTTGGCAGTGTTAAGACTGGCAGTAGTCATTGATCTATTAGAGAGCAACAAATACTGTATTACCATAAGTATCTATTGAAAGGCAGCAATGATATCAATGGCAAATTTGTTTAAAGCCTGCAAATTGCAGTCGGATCATAGAAAACATTGTATCTAGGGCCTTACATTAAGGATTAAAAACTCTTAAATCTCTAGCTGCCTTGCTTACTAAAGGGGCGTGCCAATATCGTAAGATTTTATAAAAATCACTAGATGTTTTCTATTTGCGGGGAGATTGAAGGAGATTCAAAATACAGATTAAATCTGGTTTCAAGTATTTTAGGCTAAAGAAAAATATTTGCATTTTATTTTAGCCTAGTTTTCCTAATAAGTGTTTAATATAATGAAATTTGTCCATCCTATGCCAAATAACTTGTTACAACCAAGTTTGACAGCAGTGTAATATTTTCAAGTAATAGTTACATTGAAGACAAAGGGGGAATAAATGCATTGCTGTTATGTGAGTTCAACAGTCAGGTTTTCTGTGTGGCCTGTCTGCAGGCTGGGAAGCATGTGTACTCACTGCCTGGGTCTGCATGGCACAGAGCAGTCAGAGGGACAAGCAGAAGAGAAGTTGAGAGGCTTTGGAGGACACTGCAGTGTTGAGATGGGAAGCTACTGAAGACCAGGAGAAAGATAGGCTCCTAGATGTAAACAGGGCCTACTGTTAAGGTAGGGAAGTGTGGGGTTTTCAGACAAAAATCAGCAGAAGTGAGGTTCCACAAGTTAAATGGAAATAAATTCTTACATAACACTGAAAAACAATGCTCCTATGTTTGAATATAAACATATTGAACTTGCCTTTAAGTCCTGAAACTAAAACTGACTGATTTGTTGTCCAAGGGAGTAAAAATAAAAATACTCAAATATTAAGTTAATAAGTTTAGATCTTCAAGGAAAAAAAAAAAACAAACCAAAACCCAAAAAAGGCTGCATCAATGAGGCAGTGAGTTACGACTAGCAAAGTAGTAAGGAAATCTGAACAAACCTCTCTGTTTTTCATCCATATTTTCAGCCTGACAATGTTCCTTTAAAGACTGGCTTTTCTGACAAGTCTGCAGAAAGCCTGCTGTGAGGAGAGAGGGAGCACAGAGCAAAAGTTAGGGCCAATGTATCCTTCTGTGTTACAGAAAGACAGATTTATGGTTTGAGGTCTGTCCTTATCAGGTTGATCTGTTTGGTAGATTGAGTATTAAAATGACTAGCTCTGGACAAAGCCTTACCCTGCTGAGAACATTAAAATGTCATAGGGTTTAATATAGAGTAATTGGAGAGAACTCTGCTCAAGAAGGAGATAAAGTGAAATTCCTAAAACAGATTTTAAGACTGCTGTGAACCCTTTTTGTCTGTCTTGAATAAGTGTGTTCCACTTTAATGAGATTATTCTCAGGCTCCCATCAGGTTTTATGCACAATTTTCTGCTGGTTTTCCCACAAAGACTTCTTTCTGTTTTTCAATAGAATTTCCTTTCTATTGGGTTAACAGTAATGTCTTTATACCTGATCAAATGTAGTCAAGTTAACTGACAGGCAAATTATTATAAACAATTATTGTCGTGATTTATATATTTCAATTATGCCAAGATTTATTTTGTTGTTTGGCTGCCTGTTCAAGTTTCTCCTTAGTCGCTCTTACAATCCAGTTGGAAGAGCTTTTCCTTTCCCCCATCCCAGGCTAGTTGCAGTTTTATATTTTAGGGGTAGTATTTCCCTGCTGCGTCCTATCATTCTGTGTTGGGAAAAAGGAATTAGAAACTATTCAGGAGGAACGCAAATAAGAGAGGGGTAAAGGCAAACTATAACCTAGCATCATTTGCATACCCCCTAAAGCTCAATTCAACCAAGCCCATTCCCTGTTGTTATGAAAGAAAAATAACGCACATCTTAATTTTGCACTTCAGCCATTGTTAGTCCCAAGAGAAAAGGGGTTATTGTAGTTCCAGCTTAGTGGAAATGCGTAAGGCTTTTGCTCATCTTGTGCATAAAACTGATAACCCATGCAGTTGGGACTGCTTATTTATTTCTTATTAATTCATTTCAGTCTTTATAAGTCAACTGAGCATTCAGAATTTGTAAAGTGATTCTGGAAAATTATTTTGCATAAGTAATAGTAAACACTGTCGTTGCTTCCTGGCAGGGAATTAAAATGATTCATATAATTCCCAGTGGCCTGATGAGCAGAAACAGGGACTGGAGCCATGAATAGCTCACTGGCTGAAGTTTGGCAGCAGAAAAAGCCACAGCGATCAACTGTGCCTTCCCTAGCAGGCATCTTCTGAATTAGTGGGAATTAGTTATTGTGAGGCATAGAGGGGCACAGAGCGAAGATTTGGCAGACAAATTTGAAGCAGAGGGAGACAGAGAAAGAAGAAAACCTCATACCTGGAAAACAAAATTAGTTGTAAACAGTGTTTTGCTTTCTCCTATTAATTTATCAAGATTTGTAACGATGCCAAGAAGTTTTATATTCTGTGAAGCACTTGAGCGAGCTTCCAAAGTACGCCTAAGATTTTACAGCCTGTGCAAGTTCAGTGCTGCTAGGTCTGCCAAGTTCTTGATATTTAAATGGGACCCCATTACTTCAAACAACCTCACTGTCAGCCATTACACGGGAAATTCTTCCTCTTTTTCTTGTTTGTTTTTAAGTAAATCCAGTTTTAACTTAATTGTAGTTTGGATTTTTATCTTCAAAAATCATCAAGTGAGCCAATGAAAGCACTCAAAACATAAATAACAGTGGTAATCAGATACCAAAAATAAAATACATGAAACAAAATCTCATTAAGTAATGAACTGACACGATTTTCTCATTTCTCTTCTTGTTTCGCAACAGCTAGATTGTCAGATGACTCATCTGCTTTGATTTGAAATAAGATGGCTGTCTGTAGATTCACTTATTTGTATCGCTGCCTTTTGTCAGTGTGAATTAGGCTTTCAAAACGCTGTACAACTTTGAACAGTTTACAGTTGCTATTATACTGTTGGGATATTTTGTTTTCTTCACATCCGATGTTATTGTTTAAGTATTTGTTTGCGCTATGATCTAAAGACTTGTGCAGAGAATACTTGTCTTTCCATTGCCTGTAGGAAACTTTGTGTCAGCTTTTCAGAAAGCTTTGACTCACTCTGCTAAGGTCAGACCCAGAATAGGGTTCTTCAGCCCTTCTGTATATCCTGTTTGTTGTGTCTACAGAATGCTCTTACACCAGATCTCAAAGAAAATAAATAAATGTTTAAGTGTAAGCACTTCAGTAAGTGCATCTGAGTTGATGCTCTCAATCAAGCTCAAAGGAATCAGATATTTCCACATGAAGGAGTATTGCTCCTGTGAGCCAGATCAACAGAGGAGGACTGTGGGTACAGAATACATTTCCAACAACCTGAGGTGTATTTAGTTCCCTGTAATGCCCTGTTAGAACCAGTAAAATAACAAGGGAGAAAAATAATTCCTGTATTAATTCTGGCATGATTTCAAAGGGAAATATCAGTGCTTTTTTAAGGTAATTTCAAGAGCATTTGCGTAATGAGTATTAATGAAATAAAGAATGAAAACAAACTCAGCCCTGTATTGTTAAGATAAAAATATTGAATTGAAATAAGATAAAAATAGTGAATAGAATGGAGAATGGGAATAAATAGTGAATAAAAAAGAGTAGAGAGAAATGAAACTTTAATATATTGAGTTTCTTACACTGCTCTGCAACCCAGGTGATTGTTTTATGTAACTCTTTAGTTCTCTTTACCAGTAATAATGAACAACCATACTATAAAATACATGGCTGTGCACATAACTACCACAAAAGCTACAGGAAAGCCCATTCGTAATGACTGTGAACATTTAGAAAAAGAAAAAAAGAAAGCCACTTTTCTGCTATCTGCAGGTGGTAGTCATCCTGGCTCAGGTTGCTCATTAGAAAAACAAAGTGGTTTTGTTTGATCATGAGGTGAATGATACTCTACAGGGACTTCAGCAAGTGTTCCCTAAACCAAAGCCAGTGTGTGAAGCCCATGTTCTTCTCATGGAGTGGGTAAGAACCCCCCTCCCGTGCCCTCAGCACTCTTACATGCCACACTAGCACCCTCCAGTTTTCCATTTTTTGATATCACAGTGTGTGAAAATGGCTACTAAATGTAAGTACAAGATAATGGTAAATGTGTTCATAGATTAATTTTCATAATAGTACTATCTTGATTTATAAGGAAGAGAGTTATGTTTAGCTGGGTCAATTAATAACTAAACACTTCCATTGGTTTGCCAAATTGTTGCCAAAAAATTCTTGAGGATTTTCATCTTACCTCAAAGGATTGCTTTGTTGCTTACAAAGGAGTTCTTCGCAGCTTTCTTGGATTCCTCAGGATCCATCCTTAAAGATATTCCCCCTCCCCCCCAGCTGCTCTGTAAAGCTGCCTATTAGAAATTGAAATGCTACAGATAACCAAACCAAACATTTGAGACCAGAAAGAGATCAGTAACATTTGTAGCAAGTTTGGCCAAATTTTCAAGATTAAGGCAGCATGGGGTCATACGAAATTGCTTAGAAAATCATAATCTATCAATTAAAAACAGAAGGAGGTGCTGAGGCATTTCCATGGGCAGCTATTCTACATACAGTGTTATGTGTTAGTTGTAATAAAGATGTGGATCAATTAGAGATATATGGGTTATGTTTGCTAAATTTGTAAAGACACCGAGCAGGCAGGGAGTGCAATTTGCTATGTTGGTGCAGGGAAAATGGATTGTGGATTGTTTTAGTCCCTTTTGATTTTTTAATTACTATTAGAGGAGAAAAGGTTTGGATGCAATTTTAGATCATGTCCTACAGTACGCTATGTATTCAATAGTTTCTATGTAAAAGTGAAGTCAAACCTTGCAATGAATCATGGTTACCAAATATAAAGCACTGTATCTTCTCTTTTGTGAAGTAAAGCTGTTTGGGTGAAGAAAAAAAGTATGTTCCTTCCATTTAGAGGAATATTGAAACTCTAGGTGATTTTATTGCTGAGGCTACAAATATACAAATTTTATAGCTAGCGGCTACCTAGAGACCACAAACGAGGTCAGGGACATTTATTTTAACTTTAACTTGTGGGGTCACTCAGTGCATCTTTGAAATAACAGCTACTCTCCAGATCTCGTCTGTATTACAGCACAGAACTTTTAGTTGTTAAAAAGTAGTGTTGGACTGTATAAGCCATATGGTAAATTCTAGTAGAAAAACTTCTAAATATTTGCATTGTGAAACTAACTTGAGTCTCATTGTTTGTTGAAGGTATTTAATCACAACAGCATAGAAATACCCTTAAGGATAAATATCAAGAGATCAAACACTGCTGTAATGTAAGCAGTGGCAGTACCTCACTAAGGAAATATTTTTCTCTTTCTTTGTTGGTGTCTCTGAATTCATCATCAGGAGCATTTTGTGCTGAAGGAGTATTATATACAAAAACAAGTCTGAAATTCTTCTGCAAAATACAGTGAGCACAACCTCTCTGAGATTCCTGCAGTGTTATTCCTACCTTTCACAGCCACCTTACTCAAAGACTAAATCTATTATTTCTTTGTTTTGTTTTTGTTTAGAAAAGCACTGTCATGTAGATCAAATTTCAGCTTTGCTTCCTAGTTTTATCTCTGTCCTCAGAGTTCAGTAGAGATTAATTGTCCTCCTCTTCATTTGAACTTTGAGGGTTTATTCCTTTTTATAAAATCTTCTTTTTCTATAAATATTATTTTATTAAGTTGATAAACTAATATCACAAAAGAACACAGAGACAGGTGAAGAACAGCAAAACGAATAATTAGGAGATCAATAAGCAATAAGTTCAGTAATTCACAGGTGACTTTGAAGTGACCTTCCAGAATAAAAAAGCCCAAAGCTGTGTAGGACATACAAATCTGAAATGATAGTTACTGTGCCAAGAGAATCTGAGTAGGTTGGTAATGTTGATTTAGCTGTCTTAATTGTGTTGAGCACTGCAAGCCATAGAATAAAAGAGCAGTGTGAGAACAAAAGCAGCACACGCAATAAAGAAATACTCATGGGAAAAAAAAAAATCCATGAAAAATGGTCAAAGAGAAATAATAAAATGAAGTAAGGAGGTAAGGACTGAACACAATAAACTAACATTATGGCAACATTCAGTCAACCCCCGTCTCCATAATTCCAGGTAAAGTGTAATTCCGTTCCAAACCACAGTATTTTAACTGCCTACATCACTGGTAGTGAGGCTAAAAGCCAGGACTCTTGCATGACGATATGAGAAATGATGCCTTCAGCCCTACCAGTACAAGCTTTGATTATGAAGGTGTGTGCTCTTTTATTTATTTTCTTGTATTTTGAGGTCAGTTAGGTACAGAAAAAGAAAATTGTGCATTTGTGTAATTTTCCTGTAACACAACATTCCCCAAGATGGACAGCAGTTTTGTATGATTTTCTTCTAATTTTTCAAGAGACTCTGTGTTAAATGTGCAGGAAGAGCTTTCACTCCACTTATGGTATTTAATATGTAATGTTCAAGAGGATCCTAATTTATGGGGTATAAAAATTTTTTTGGGAAGATAATGGAGTAATGCAAGTTATGTGAACCTGTGATTCCATGCACCGGTGTTCATGTGTCGTCTTATTTTTTTGGTGCTATTTGAATGTCTGTGTATGTTCAGATACTACTGCTTAGACAGGTGCATTTCCCTTTTCCCCGAGACAGACTTACTTTATGAGTGAATTGATGTTCTACTTTTTGACAGTTAAACAGCTCAGAAATAGAGACATGGGTTGTTTTTTTTATTTTGTAAGTCCAACCTCCTCCAGTAAAGCCCATATAATCTTTCCTGTACCCATTGTTGAAACAGTATATTGCTGTGCCATCATCAGTTTGTGTGATGTGAACTTACGTATTATACACCTTAGCTGGAGGAAGCTGGGTCCAAAACTGCAACAGCATAAAATTCCCCATGGGCTGTGCAAACCAGACAGGATACCTGTGCAGTGATAGACTGTTGTCATATGACAGCTTTTGGTGGGGAGGGGGGGACAGGGAAGGAGAAAAATTGGGGAAGACACTTCAGTTTGGGAATGTAAGCATGCACGTCAAATTAGCTCTTGGTTTGAACTTGCAGGTAGGAATAGCCATCAGGATTTGGCTTAATTGCTACTGTTCACAGTGCATGGCTAGGAGTCAGCAGTACTTGAATAGGTAAGCTGTATTAAAAATTGCTTACAGCACACGTTTGGGAAAATTATGAACTATTTGACAACAGAATGGAAACAGGTAGAAAGTTGCTGAATTATGGTTTTATTCCAAATTGTTTTCCAGTAGGAAGTTTGGAGAAACCTTCTCAGCAGAAAGAAAACAAGGAAATGGGAAGATGATGTCAGCCTAGGAAAATAAAAATAAATTAGTAAAGCTCCACGTGTTTTTGCTTCTTGTCTTAGACAAATAATACCAGGCGACCACTACTGTGTTCCCAGCTTCACATTCTAGTAAAACAGCACATTTCTTTTCATTTCAAATGACATTTTATGTTAAGCCTATGACAGTTTAATTTCAGTTAACCACAGCTAACGGTGTGAACATACAAAGAAAGCAGGCAGTCACACATTCATTGACTGTATATGTAAATGAAGTAATCTATTGTGTTAGGTCATTGGGGAGGGCGCTGATTATTAAAAACAAAAAAGTTCTTCCCCCATCACTCTGAAAACCTTTCTGCCTGACTGACACTTATGGAACATTCTGTCTATAGTTAAGCAAAACTACCTTGTGGCTGTGACAACTTGAAATGGTAGAATGAAATATTAGGTCCTAATTTTCTTGCTGATTCAATGTTCCAAGCGTATGACTGTTAAATAACTTTATTCTAAGGTTTAACCACCTTTTCAATGTCCCTTTCATTTTGTTCATTTTCAGATGGGTCACTGTTGTATGTTCTTGTTTTCAGAGGTGGTTAGGCTGTTCTGTGTGGTGCTGACTCAGTTAATTAGAGAATTGGAGGTTCTGCAGTACAATGTACTCCTGAAAATTCTGTTGTGCTATAGGAATGATCCATTTTTATAATTTTTTGTTTACTATCTACCACTTCAAGTGCTTTATCCAATATTCATCTTACAGAAATGCCAGTAACAACCCCCTCTGCTTCTGGGGTAAAGACACACACAGTTTTTTCTCGAAATCCTCTGAGTGTGAGATTTTTTGTAACTTCTAAGAGACCTATTGATCACAAATGATTGCAAAGACCTGTAATGATTTAACACTGATTGGTTTCAGTCATCTATAATGCAGATACAGATAACTTCTACAAACACCTAATGTGGAATTTGTCCATGGAGTGATGCTATGTGCTGACTTGGTTTTGCTGGTCCAAATCGTATTCATTATTCCATAATACTGTTTAATTTGTCTTTAGGCAAAGAAAGGGTAATAAACAGTTTCTCAATAGGTTATTGTAAGATTATGACTTTCTGCTGGGAAACATCATTAATTATAGAAAAGGAAATGAACAGTCTCCATGTGCAAAATTAAGAAAAAGGAGGGTGGGTGAAGGAAAGTAACAAAGAAGAGAAATAAAAGGATTTCTAAATACCCTCCACCTTTACTAGCACTATCTCCCTCTATTGCATTGGACAAAGCATAACTGCATAGATTTCATGTGGCTGCTTTTAGAAAAATTAAGAAAAGCAACAGAAGGGGGTCACTTTGAGGAGCAACTTGATATTTTTGCAAAATAAAATACCATTCTAAAAACATTAAAAAAAAATAAAAATCAAATTTGCCTCAAAGGAATCCCTTCTGTCACGTTTATTCATGCTTGGCATCCTGTGCTGAAATTAGTCCTCTGGAATCAGTTATTAAAATCTGTGTAAAGGCTCTCATTAACTTTGCATTGTGCCCTGCAAATGGGTCTCTTGAATGTTATAGGCTGTTCCACAAATGCTTGGCATCTTAAAAATAATAGAGTAGTCATTAGAAACATGCAATAATATTGTTATAACAATATGATTGTTGTAATGCATATCATTTACTGGGCACTCTATACATACGAGAATTACATTTGTGTGGCATAATCAAAGTCAATGAGAGCCTTTCCTTTGATTTCAATAGGCTTTGGATCAGGCTTTTTGCAAAGTACCATTAGCTGTCAGATGTGTTTTTGAGACCATATGTATCAATCTGATTAATTAGTAGCAATCTAAAATGTTTTCATGAATGATTTCTTCAAATTCAGTCTCACATAAAGAACACTGTAATATCTCATTGTTGTGGTTCCTTGTACAGCCCTTTTAAGTTTCTGTTAATTCCCATTTGATAGTAAATTTAACCTCCCTACCAACATAATTGATTAAATAACAGGGATCATAATGAAATTCTAGTAATGCTTTCTGCATGAGAAGCTGAAAAGGGAATAATTACTGTCAAAGAAACTTCTGGATTAATCTTTCTCAGATTCTACTTCTTTCTTTGTAAAGTAAGAGTTCTTTAATCTTTTAAACTTCTCCAGTCTTCTTGTACTGTGAAAATAGAAAGATGCTCTTTTATTGTTTCCTTTTTACAGTGTGTGAGGTAGCACATAGAGATGACCCTCACATAAGTTCCTTTCTAAAGACACAGTACCCACAGCAAGACTTGCTTTTTCCTCTGGCAGGGCATTTAATATGTTGGAGATTAACTGTGTTGTCCCAGTGTTAGGGCTGAGAAGGAAGCACTGTTTAAGTTTACATAATGCTGACATTAGTGTACGCTAACATCAACATTCATTGTATCAGCATTATTTTAGAGGAGTTAGAGATCTGCAGATTTAAATAGTTCTACATATTTTCAGTTCAATTATTTTACTACAATCCCCCCTTTGAAATGTGATCTGAAAGATATCCAAAAAGCAAACCAAAAATTTTGATTAGAAATAATTTTTGCAGAGCTATGACCTACCAATTTCAGCCTGCTAAGAAGCATGAAGTTTTATCTTCATCAATTGGTTTTCCTTTAAAGAAGCTATATAAAAATTGATTACAATGAGTACTGTGTCTTCGCCATTAAGAAAGATAGGTTTGTTTCCATCATAAAAAATTAACTAGATTTTTATTAACTGTTTTCTTAAATCCCCGAGGCTGATCATGTTTTCCATTTACTTATATTTTAGGGAAGTACAATCATCTAGAAAATGAGCCTTTTATATTTTAATTGCTGAGTTAGGCTAATAATCTTTGATTGTAAAGTCTATCCTTTAATATTGAATATTAGTTTTCTTATATTAATATGGTATCACTTAATATTATGTTTATATTTGCTTGTTTCCATGAGTCTTTGACTGGATTATTTTTATATGAGTGAAGGTGTTGCAAATAAAATTTCTCAAAGGGTACATTTTTGTTGTAGTAACGCCGTTTCAGCATACTAAATTATGAAGGGTTTTGCAGAAGTTTATTATAAAAACTTGACAAATACATGTGTATAAAGCATGTGTACAATGAAGCTGAGCACAGGGTACTTCCATATTGTCTTTGAAGGAACTGAAGCACTAAGGTGAAACATAAAGTAAGATTAGGATGGGATTTTCCTAACCAAATTCTTCTGTGGAGAAAGTAGGATTTTGAAAGCAAAACAGCTTTGAAGATTCTCTTTCTATAATACAAATGTTACTTTTTGCTATATAACAGGTCTTTTTTAATTTATTTTATTTTTCTTTTAAGTTCTTTGAAAGCACAGGAAGAATCCTCCTATTATTTACTGTTACTTTTAGTGCTTACTCCAAGTAGGATGTGGTTCCACACTGTGTTTTCCCTCCTGATTCTCCTTCCCTATTCCCATCTGACTTCGGGAGTTACTTGGATTGTTTCTTCGTCCCATCCACTCTAATATTCATCTTCATTCCCATTCAGTACCTGTATATAAAAATGCTTTTAGAGCCAGAGACTGTCACAGAAACTACAGTAATTTAACTTAGTCTTCTGGTGTCCTTGTCATGCCACCTCTGTGGGCTTGCTGGCTCCAGGCTTCCCAAAGGCATCTCTTCTTTATGGAGAAGGGGTAAGAGTGAGGCTTCATCTTAGCTAGGTTTCAGCAGGGAAGTTGCTTCTCTGCAATGTCAACACATGCTTCCACAGTCACACTGTGTAAAGGGAATTCGGGCTGTCAGGGAGGCAGACTGAGTTTTAAAAATATGTTTGCATCATACTTCCTTTACAGCTTGTCATACATGCTGTCATCTCAGAGAGACATGCCTTTCCATGAGAGTATCAAAGCTCCTTTCTTTTGATAAGGTGGTTTAAAAAATAGCCTAAAATATTTTTGTTACTGTATGCCTCTTCTCACCTTCTTTTCATCATTCCTCCAGCTGATGGATATATAGCTGTGTGGTTGGCAAATGCTCCAGGCATTTTTTGCTGATTTTGAGCAGTTTAAGTGTTGTATGTACATTTTCCCAGTGAATACAAACTACAACATACCCTCACAAACCTTCACTCTTCTCCTCCTTTCATAGTATCACAGGCAACAAATAGCTAGGCCCTGCAGTCTATTTATGGAAACAAAAAGAAAGCCTCTCAGTGGGACGTCAGTGTCAGTTTTTCATGGAGTTTTCAGAACGTCATTTTCTTGGCATAAATGTTACTGTAATTAAGTATTTTCTATGCAGCAAAATTTATTCTCCTTTCTGCAGTTTATAAACTTAAGCATTTCTCTGAGGATCCACACTCATCTGCAAAGCACTGTGCCTGTTTTACTCAGCATGCTCCATTTTCATGTTACTAGTAGATCTTACTTGTTTAAGAGGGGGAAAAAAAAGGGCTATTGAAATATAATCAGAGACTATGTGGGTTGTTGTTGTCTTAATTCTATTCTAATTATGTTGTTGACATCCAGATGACTCACACTGAATCTAAAAATAATGTTCACAGAAATAATTGTCTCCTAGGTTGCTCCCTCTCCCAGGCATATATACAGAGAAAGCAGGATTAGTCCCACAAAACTTTAGGCAGGTGGTCTGTCTTTTGGATACATCCATGTGGACAGATTAAAAAGCTACTATGAGGGCATGAATCTGTATATTTTACTTTGGTGAAAAAAAAAATCAGTGAATCAGGTTTGGCCCATAGCTTGCACTCATTTGGCATGTTGCATCATTTGCATGCATTTCTAAGCAATGTTGTCTCACTACCGTTTTTGTATCATGTGATATGCCAGATCTCCCAAGCTAAACAGTACTAGGCCAAACCTGTTCTTAGAAGTTTCTAAACCCACTTCTAGTGTAATAACTAATGAAATAAAGTAATCTTACAGGGATAAGAGACAAAAAGATGGTGGTTGCTGATTGCTCGTAATAATTGGACTAATTTAATGTTTTTGTAAGGGACCTGGAAAAGAGAAAAGGAGAAAAGAGAGTATTTGTGCATGCATGTTCCCACGTATTTTGCACAGTTCTGTGTTTTCAGTGCATCTAGTGGTTTAAGTAAAACATATATGTCTACATTGAGCAGTTACTTGAAATCTCACATTTGGATTAGAAAGTAGAGTGTGCCTTGAAGTATTCTTAAGTATGATGTACTGATTCTAGTTGGTTGAAATAATTTAACTCTTTCTTCCCTCCACTTCCCCTGACCCTGCAAATAGTATATTGAAAATAGTTTCAGTTATTTCACACCTGAAAAGGAAAAACAAGGGGAAACATAAGGGTTTTTTGGTTTGTCTGTTATTTGACTCTTCATTTAGTTATGATTTTCTAGCTCACAATTGCCTAGGTACCCAAGTCCTAAAAATCTCATTAATGCAAACTGTGGGAAGAGAGGAACCATTTAAATGCTACCCTGTTCTTCAGTTGAGTTAGGTGAAAGGGCTGTACGTACCAGCTGACTGCCAATTCCTCAGACTATTTCAGCAGGTGAATTTTCCATTGTTGTTGGCTCTACTTGCTTTCTTCTGCTTGAGGTTTTAATGATATATGGAGCCAATATTGATAAGTTCCTTTCAAAGATGAAACGTTTCCTGTCTTTTTTATGCTAAATGTTCAGGAAATACGTTTCTGCTCAGTGCATCATGCATCTAGCCTGTATCCCTTGGACAGAGGAATACACGTCTTCAAAGAGCAGCAACGAAAATTAGAAGTACAACATCCATTATTTTCTTATTTGATGTAGGATCTTGTGAATGGGAATCCCCAGAGGAAAGTCTTTATCATGAATTTGGAACTGTGTTGTTGGTCTGCTGTAAGAAAAGAAAGATCAGTGTTCTTACCCTTTTAGTAGATGTACAGAATAAGAGCAATTTCAATTTTTATTTGCTCGTTCAGACTGAACCAGATGGGACCTTGCAAAAACTATCAACTTGTCTGCTTACAGAAAGTCAGAATGCCAAGATTAAAGGAAAGAAAAGTGAAGGAGGAGAAAGTATTCTTGTGACCTAATGAGACCCAAATGCAGAAAAGCAACAGAGAAGACAGTGGAGGGAAATTCTACCCTCAGAGGGTAAGTTTGCAGTAAATGCAAAACATCCACCACTGTTTGGTCTTGCCAATCAGTCAGGAAAGCTTGCTGCCAGTAAGGAGTGATTATAGCTTTAGTTCCATGATTACTCCTCTGTGCTGGAGAGTGTTCATTAAGAGGAACATTACTATTCCATTCTTTCTTTTAGCACTGTAAGATGTTACTTGGTTATTTTTTTTTAGCTGTTGGGTTGATGGAGGGAAATTTGAGAAGTCATTCTAAGGAGGTTTGCGATAGTTGTTCTTTTTAATTAAATACTTTCAAAATGCCTTGAAGTCAACAGGATTCTTTTTCTCCAATCTCCCTAACTTTCTAATGAACTATTAAAACTATTCTTGCTTCTAGGCTTGTGAAGCACGGTGGGTGGGAAAGCCAATTACATCAATATTTTATTTTTAAAAATAGCATGTATTTTTCCCCCTATCAAGACCTGTTACATTTCCAGCAGCATTCAATACAATAGAGTACTGTTAAATATACCATTGGCATACAATCAACTACCATTTATTTTACTGTTGAGTGATTTGTTACAGTAGATAGAAACCATTCGATACCATTGACAAACAACAGACAGTCCTTAGCTCTGAATTACTATAAGACTATTTTTGTAATGAATGGAGACTTAATTTCAGCTCTGTTTTCTTGTTGGGTGCCAGACAGAATTGTGCAGAGCAGAACGGCAGCTTTATTTATTAAGTCTTGCAATGCAGTTTTGTTTAATTACTGTTGACTTGTCAAACAATAGTCAATGACCTCCATCGAGGAGGGTGAAACAACAACTCTCACCTGATTCCTCCTAGCCAAACATCTTTCAAGAAAAGCACTGGATTGTCTAATTGATTACCTAAATATCTTACAAGCTAGCAGTGTTTTAGAGGCCTTTAGGGTCCAGCTGTGTTTTAGATACAGAAATTTCCCATTCTATCACAATATTCTGGCAAAAAATTAAAGGCATTGTGAAGTTTTTAGTCATGCCTGTGTTAGGAGGCTCAAGGGTCTACTCTGAAGTGTTGATGTTGTGCAAAAAATTTATTCTCACTAATGAATTTCTGAGATCAGACCAAGTGTTGTGTAATTCATTCCATCCATGCTCTGTAAAACAAAAGGTATGAAGCACATTCTGAAGGTAGATTGCCCTGGCGTACCAATGCACATCTGGCACACAAGTGTTGGGTGCCTTTTTTGTTTGTTAGCTGACAACCAGTGTTTACCTGAAATAGATGAGGGAAAAAAAGCAGGCAATAATATAGTTTGAGAGTTCTCTTGTACTGTAAGCTGTATACTAGACTTTTACATACTGACATACAGAATAACATCAGTGACTTCTCTGCAATTCTTGTTCCCATCTCCAGACTCAAGAATGTTCCACAGCATCTTGAATTTGCTAAAATATCTTTCATTCCAATTCATGAATTCATGGGTACTCCCAGTAAAGTCTGGACATTCTTTCAGAATTGACTGTATCAGTAAGTGACAGTATACCTTTGCAAAAGTCCTTAGGGAGTTTATAAGAATAAGTTGATGGCACTGCCATTATCATTCAGCCTCAGTAATAAGAGATTCTTTTTATTTCATTCTTCTTAAGAAAACTTTAGTCCTTTTCCTGTTAGGTAGGTTATGAGAAGAAGGATACAGATATTCTTCACAAAGACCAGTTCTGAACCTATGGAACCATGATTACCTTATTAAAAGACCTAAAGAGAATAGCACATGGCTAGAAATAAGATTACTTTCCTTAAAAAGAAAAGGTATACCAGCTGTTGAGAGTGAAGATCTATATATGCATCCTCAGTGGAAAACAGTTTATTAATTCATGGATACTGAAGCTTTATATTCTATACATAATGATAAAATGGATCCCCACCCACCCAGTGATTGTTTTCATGCTTTTTCAAGATGACAGCTGCAACAAGTATATTTATTTAAACAGAGAGACAAATGTGCTCTGATACACTGTAACAAGGAGAAGCAGGATAGTACAATCAGAAGCTGTAAGACAAGTAGAAAACCTCAGAAATGCGGGGCTAGCATGAGTGTTACCACAAACAAAAGCTATTAAAAAGAAACTTGAAGTTTTAATAGTACTGCCTAAAGGAATATTTAATCAAATAAACAGCCTGTAACCATAGCAATGTTAAGAGTTCATTATAAAATAGAATAATTTTATTCTCTGGAAACATCGGTGTTATTTCAAATTCCTGTTATTTCAACACACTATTAGAACATTATCTGATTACTTTTTTTACACCTGCTTCTTCAGGTTATTAAATGAATTACATTGGCTGTTGAATGAATAACACTGATAAGGATTGAACTAATTACAGTAGTGGAGGTTCAACAATTTCTCATGAATAACATTTGTTTCCTGAAGAAACAAGCTAAGGAGGCGGAGGCTTGGGCTGGATGCTCTGAAATGTCACCACAGGGACAGCTTTAATAGCTGAAATGTTTTGGAATATGTAACCACCCTGAAAGGCATGCTGGCCTCACTAAAAAGACATAGCTGTCAAATACTGGATTTTATTTCAGTAAATTTATGGCCTATGTGCATAGTCTGAGGCTCTGTGACAGAGTTAGTGGCCCACTGAAAGTTATGTACTAAAATCTTCAGCTACAAAACATGAAAAACCTCAAACCCAAACCAACCAAACACAAGAAGAAATATATTGTCCTTTAAATCAAAAGGCATATAAAATAAATTGTCCTTTAAACTGTTGAACAAATGGAACAATGAATGCAACTGGAGTTGTAAATATTGTTGAATGATCTTTGTTTCACTATTCATATAGTTATAAAAAGAAAAGTTAACTACTTCACACGTCTATGCCTGAAGCCTATTCCTGAAGTCTTCAGGAATAACAACTTCCCCAGCACTGGAGGAGAGAGTAGGTAGCACCAACTAAATAACACATGTTGTCATTATTGGTATTATCCACAAAGCACACATGTGCTGACTCAGTGCACTTCATTAAAATGTGAAGACTGAAACATATCTGAGAAAATTAGAAAACCACCAAGGGGATAAAAAGATTGTTAAATGGAAAAATAATAACTGCATTTGGTAAACAGCATGTTGAGGATCTCTTGATTTTACACAAGCACAATGCAATTAATAATTCCCTGAAGCAAGGAGTGTGCAGAGCTAGACTGGCCCCTTCACAAAATAAACATAAAACAAAGGACAGGCAACCTGGGATTCTCACGGTGAAATTTTCTGGCTCAGGTGACTGGTTATCCCCCATAGCAAGAGATAGCTATGTATATCTTGGGATACATTAAGGAGCTAAAGAAATCTTCATGTAACCTCTAGGTCCCAGCTTCACCTTAGGCCTCCATCCACACACTTCAAGAGCCAAAAATCATTCACTGCTCACTGTCATCCAGGGGTTAATCACTCTCAAGGTAGAGACTTTGAACTGGGGGAGGTGAGAGTGGAGGGTCTAGCCTTACTTGCCAGGATATTTGATGTCCTCTGAGTTTGAGGCACTTTTATTGTATACATACGTACCTCCTGGTTTCTCCCTGTTGTACTTACTAACTTCTGACAGTAGGAGTTGACACAAATAAGAGTGAGATCCTAACAACTCATGACAGGAATTGAGAGGTAAAATCACTCTTCCTAAATATTTTCAGGTAATTTTGGTTTATAATAGCTTTGGAAAGAGAAGGAGGTACTCAAGAGGCAAATGTTAGGGTGAAAAATCCTTGTATGGCCCAAGCGGTATCTTCCAAAGAGATGGAAGACACTTTGAGAGGTAGCTGTGGTGGTGGGGAGTGACCTGCTGGGGAAATGCTCACAGTGAGCCACAGATATTCAAACATAGTTCCATGGAATCTGTAGAGGGCAATTCAAATCCTCTTGAAATGCAGGTTCTGTTAGAAAAAATTGAGTCGGTTTGGAAATCATGGTGCGGTGTTACAGTCAGGTTGTGTAAAGTGTAAGACTGGGCCGCTTTAGTATGAGCACAGTTGAGAGCATGCTGCTGCACCATACATCGCTGTGAGCAGTAAGGGATGACCTTGTGACACAGCTGCTGGACTCCAGGCGTATTGTTGGGTTTGAGTTGGACTATGGGAAGGTGCAGTTTAGGGTCCATTTTGGGACCAAAATATTTTCACCTTATGTGTGTCTACATGCTTTTTATCCATAGAAAGTGAACAATCTTAACAAAACAATTACAAAGATTCTTGGCTGGATGTTCTTTTAACAATATACAACTGCATTTTTCTTTCTCTGCTATGGGCAATATTACGACAGATCAAGACCTCTTTTCATCATAGTTGTGATAAAATGAGGTAATTGGGCTAGGAGAACTTAATGCACCAGGGCATCACTGGTGTGAGTTCTCCAGACAGGCACTAGGCTTGGGAGTCTGTCATTTTATTAAAAAAACAAGCAAACAAACAAAACCAAACCAAACACACACAAAAAAATCTGCAAAACAAACAACAAAACCAAAAAGAAAACAACCCAAAAAAACCCAAACCAAAAAAAAAAAAGAAACAAAACAAACCAAAAAACCAACCCCAAACCTCAAACCAAACAAAAAAACCTACCACCCTCCCCCTCCCCTCAAAAAAAAACCACCCCAAAACCAAACAAGGAAACCCACCCCCCCCAACTCTCCCAAAGAAAAACCCAAACCCAAATAAACCACCCCATCCCACCAAGAAACAAGCTCTAGTGAGGCTTTGGTCTGGTTGTGGAGAATAACCGTAACTGCATATGCTATATTACTTAACTGGAATATTTGCTAATTGAAGTGGGGAGAAGCACAGGCTGAATAGAACTATAGGTCATTCTCACTGGACCTGGAAAGAGAGAGAATGAATGCTTTTGGATTGCTTACTGGAAAATTTGAAAGTCTCATTGCAACAGAATGATTGGAAGGCCTGGTGAGATGGTCTAGAGCTGTAAAACTACATTTCATGTGTTATCATATGCTTTTTTGTTCATGACAAATATTGTGGCTTTCGAAAGAAAAAGAAACAAAAAATGCCCTGCTTTAGTCTCTTCCACGGTTTTCTTTTCTTTTCGGGTTCAAGTTGAAAATAGAATTTTCTCCAATTTTTTTTTCTTTTTTTCATTTACTAATGTAATAGATTCATAGAATGGTTTGGGTTGGAAAGGACCTTAAGATCATCTAGTTCCAATCCCCCTGCCATGGACAGGGATGCCTTACCCTAGACCATGTTGTCCAAGACTCTGGCCAACCCCGGCCTTTAACACTACCATGGGTGGAGCATTTACCACTTCTTTGGACAACCTGTTCCACCACCCCCACTGTGAAGAACTTCTTCCCTGTATCTAATCTGAACTTCCCCTGTTTTAGTTTGAACCCATCTCCTGGAATAAGTAACTGGGAAAACAAAAATTAACAAAACGTCAATGAAAAATACCTCGAATCCATTTTGTCTGGATGGGAATTTGTAACCAGCTCCCTTTAGCAAATACCTACTGTTTCTCATTCACTTCTGTTCTCTGTCCAGAGCCTAACAGAATTTTTTTCATACTGATGCTTTGACTGATATACTTTCCATGCCTCATTCACTTGCCATCATTTGTCAACTGTAACAGCTTTTTTTTTTTCTCCCCTTGATCTCTGCCTCTAAATTTCTTTCTCCCTATGTCGTTATTTAAACTGTGTGAATACATTACCAACTAGTGAGTTTAAGGTTTTATTACGATTTCACTTAAAATAAAGGTTTTATTTAAAAGTCTCTGGAAGTGAATGCCTCAAATTAAATATTTAAACATGGCATTTCAATGTGATATCTGCAAATAGAGCCTTATAAATGGCAATGAATCGGGGGGGGGGGGGGGATTCTGCATGTAGGAGTCTTATTTGTAAAACTACAGTATTATTTATTCCTCATGTAAAAATTTTGTTTTAGAGAGGTTGTGAAATTTTAAAATACATTTTAATTTCTTGAATGATGCATAAAAATCTTACAGTTATCTAAAAAAAATAATTTACAAGTAATTTCCTCCCCCACCAAATAAAAAACAAAGGTTAAAAAGAAAGCCTTTTTGGAAAGAAGCATTTTGTTTCTTTGTGGAGTTGTTTGTTTGTTAATAAAATAGGGAAAATTGGTTATTTTTAAACCACTGTGATTTTCACTTTCTCTCTCAAACTAACCTTCAGCTAAATTGCAACATATGATCAAGGTTTCCATGCAGCAGTCAATTCTTCCAAAGTTCTCACTGACATTTCCAATTGATCTGCTCACTGTAAGGGCAGGGAAGTGGAGGTGCTGAAAGGTGCCAAGGAGGTACTACCTCCATGGAATGCACTACTGAATTAAAAAGATACTTATAAGGTCATCCCTCAGTATTAGATGAAAGCAAGAGAAGTCTTTCTCCTCATTTAATGTTGGCTTTTCCAAAAAGAAAAAAAAAATCTTTATTGAGCCCTGCAAGCAACCAGAATACCTTCAATCAATATGCAACATACCCCTTATAGAGGATCATACTAGCTGTATCCTGAGCCTTAAATTTATTTGGACATCTTTGTGTGTTTGTTTTTCTTGTGGTTTGGTTTGGTTTTGTTTTTATTTTGTTTTAAACATATTTTTTTCAGTCAGTACAAACTTTTCTCCATTTATCTTGCATCAGTAAGACAACTGGTTTAAGTTGAGCAACGATCAGAAGTGAAAGGAACCTTTTTGGTAAGCTCTTTTAGTTGCCCCCAAGGCACACTCCTTTTCTTCATTTGTTTGTCCTCTGTGCAAAACAGCCTACTCACTGCAGTGCCACTGGACGTATCATAGTGACTTAGGATCATGAGGCAGCAAATTCCTTGTCAAAATTACCATTCTTATCTGGAAAAAGCCAGGCCCACTCAGAAAGCTGTAGAAATTGTGTGGCCTATTCTTAAATACCTTTAGGAAAGGACTGAGGAGGGGATTCTTTGGGCACTATCTGAACTTGTGGAAAATTTGCATCAGAGTTACTGAGCGATTTGATACACAAAATAAAAGTAATTCCCCTCTGCTTATGAACTCAGTAAACACATTTGGATTAACATGTAAGTAATTTCGAAGAGTTTTTAATAACTTTATGCTTTTTTCCTTGATCATACTGTGTTTGAGAATTTCTATAGTGAAGAGCAGGTTGAACAAGAGCTTGAACAAGGAAACTTGAAACTTTTTGAGGCTGGGGAACACTTTGCTGGCAAGGAAAGCTAGTTTTCACTGCTTTGTATCTCTTGAATATGTAAAATGTGGCAAATCTGTCCAACAAATTTGATGTTAACAGAGTGTAAACTATTAAAAGCACGAGCTGAGATTATAATGCAGTCAGTATTGTCAGATAAAAATGATGCTTTATGGGTAAATTTCCTCTTTAAGAATGGAAATGGTAGATACAGTAACTAAGTGGGACACCTTAACAACATACAATCTACAGTTTCATCATACACTTTCATTATTTTCCCTATAATTAGAATTTTAATCCCTGTATTTGTTCCTTTTAAAAACATATTAGCATTGCAAGGCATTCCTACTGATTTATTGATTTATTATGTGTATTATGAATAACTCCTGAGGAGCATAATAATGAAGGAAAATGCTATTTAATTCTATACAAAAAATTAAGGTTGAAGCCAATATTGTGCAGCTTTGATATGAGAAGACCTATTTCTTCTAATATCAATGTCACCTCAGAAATGTCCTCATCTGCTGTGAGAAAAGAAAGATTATTAGAACTGACTGAGTACTTGGCTTTTCAAGGCTTTTATGTTTCCTATAATTATTCTGTCTGAATGTCTATGTGCGGTGTGACTTCAACTGAAATCCTGTTTGCCCTGGTTAGTGTGATAGCAATTTAAACAAACAAGTTGCTTCCTTCAATTGTTGGAATAAAAGTGCTATTAGATATTTAAACAAGATACCTCATATGATTCTTCTTATTCTTTTATTTTGGGAACAGGAGACATTGGCAGATATCTTCATGTGGTGTTCCATTACGCATGAGTTTTAACAGATGTACTTAAATTTTAATCAAATGGAAAATCTAATCTTCCTGTCTACACATAAGATTTTTTCATAGTCATTGCCAAGGTTTTCATGGTTTGGGAAGAGAAGAATATTTAAAAAAGAAAAGAAAGGAAAAAAAAGAAAACCTACAGAGGGGGAAAAAAATATTGCAACAGGCTACCAACCAGTGTTATATTTTTCCTGTTCACTATGTAATTTGGCATTTATTCTCTACAAGAGATGATACTAGAGATGTTTTAGTAATCATAAATTGCTTTCTCTGGGGTTTTCTATTAAAAGTAAGGCAAAGGAATAGCATGAAAGCAGTGTGTATGTTTTATGAATTATGTTATTTTTTCTAAAGAGAGCTGTACTAACCTCCAGAATCATGTGACAAAGATACATTTTCCATAAGTTTTGTATATATATGTGTATTATGTATATATACTTTTTTTTTTCTTCCTTTTGCTTTGGGTTATAATCACATCAGATGTCCAGACCTTAGGCTGAGGAGATTCTCTAAGGAAAAAGCAGGATGCCACAGGAGCTGATTCAGTGGGTGTTACTCTTGCTTTTGAGTCAGGCCTTGGCCTGTGGGTCTGGAAGGAAACATCTGAAAGAGAGAGAAAATTGAAGTCTATCAGTAGAGAATTAGCCATGTTGTCATAACCTGAATACCTGTCAGTAATAGCAGTAGATAAATTTAATCTTGGATAACCCCCCACTTTTAAAGAGGTTTTTAATTCTGTGTCTGGACAGAATCCTTTGTTTTGTTCAATTGATGCATCAAAAGGAATTCAAAACTTAAGATCTTGATTTTAAAAAAGCTAGGAGCAGATGCCCATATGTTTGTGGTAGAGGACAGAGGACTGGGTTTCCCAGAGCGAACTATTTTTCCTTCACTCTGACCATGGAGACTGTCTTTACCACGCAATTACACGCCACAGGTCTTCCTGATTTCCTTGAAGAAACTCAAAAACCGCACAGCACCAGCTGCTAAAAACTTTTGTATAGCACTCACCAAGGTGGCTTTTCCTGTCTTCACACATGCAAACACAGGCATGGTGACCTATGTATTCATGTGTACATGAGCTGGCAATGAAAATGTTGGCCTTGCAAAAAGTATCCAAAGTTTTCACCTTGAAGAAACATGTCCAGTAAAGCAAGTCAGATAATTGTAACATTGTACTACTTGGGATCAGGCAAGCTCTGTTGAAAAATAGATTAAAACTTTGGGAGTTCATGTTCAAATACCTTCTTTAGCTGGGTTTCTAGAACTAGTCTTGAAGAGGGAACCTTTATTTGTCACATCAGGCATTATATATGTGAAGTGTGATCCATTAAGATGCTATGTGTATTTTTAATCTTATTTTTATTTTCAATTTAAAATGTAGCTGGTTACATTTCCTCTGGAGGTATAATAAGAGTAAGTTACTAGTAAGAAAATCTTTCTCTTGAGGATGAAAAGGTCAGTTCTTATTTTTACCACAACTTTATTTGGTAACAATTATAAATCTGCTTGTGTCCATGGTTTCATAAAGTCTACATTTAGGCTTTACGTAGAATTCATGTCATGCTGTTAGATGCTCAGATACTATGGCAAAGAGTACAGAGGGCAGCCTCACAGAATGGCTGACCTGACAGAATGTCTGTGAATGGTTGTGTGAAGGAAAATAAGCATGCTTACCAAATGAAGTGTTTAGCTTCATGTAGCAAGCATCTTTCTCAAAAGTATTGAATCTGAATATAATTTCAGGGTGATTCTTACTACAGTGAATCAAGTTCATAGTGAAAGTTGGCAGCACTTCATGAAGGTTGATGTACTGTAGTCAAATAATCTCTCCATTACATACATGAACCGAGTATCTGCCTTATGTTTAGTGTTTGTCACATCAATGAAAGATGAGGTGAAGCCAAAAAGTAGACATTTTCAGGTAAAACAGGCCCTTATTTTGTGTTATCACAGTGTATGTAGTAATGAGATGTTGAAACTGGGACCAAGTCTACAATTCCAAGTCTGAAAGGGAATCAATTGGGCTATGCCAGCAAAAATCTATGGTGGGGTCGTCAAAGGAGGCCTTTCTGACTCAATAATCTTGGATAGATAATTACCAGAACAAGAAGTGGAGAAAAATAAGTCTGAGGACATGGTATAACCAGGTATATTTGTGCCACTGAATACTGGATATTTGTGCCGCTAAAATTATATATATACATATATATATATATGTGCATGTATTTGTGCTGCTTGAAATGGATCTTAGTCAAAAGGCCTTCCGATTTGCTTAGGTGCACAGATTACCTTAAAGATAATTAAATATAACTGGCGCTATTTCAGTGAATAACTTGACTAGAATTATTTGACATTTAGTATGAGGTTTCTGTGTTTGTCTAGGGGAGGAATATGTCGACATCTGTGCTTCTAAGGAACTCTGATATATGCCAGTTGGCGTGGATTGCTGTGTTGAATAGAACATTAGTTCACTTGGTGCTGATCTGCTAAAACTGAGGCATGGATTATGTGTACACTAACAATTACTGACAAACTCAGAGGGTTATACTATTAATCCAAATCATAAAGCTTGCTATTTTCCTGTCTACAGTATACACTGTAGCCTGTAACAGTGACCATGCTGCACTAGCTTGCATTTGAGCGTTCCCTTGAGTTGTATGAAACTACGAAATTTTAGGAATTGCTTCTCTGTGCCATTAGCTTGAATCTTCAAACACTTTCAGGCAGCATTGTGGGCTGCAATGCATCTTTGTTCCTTAGTTTGTTGTGAAGTTTACTCTGTTCATAGGAAAAGCAAGAGACAATAGATTTGGTGTGTCAGCTTTTGAAGGTGGTAGATGGTGTAGGTGCATCAGCCTGGCTGCATCAGTGTCTGCTCAGCAATTCTGTGGTGGATGGGACAGCAAAAAGAAACAGTGAGAATGCTTTTTCCTGTTAGTGTTTAGTTTCCAAATGGATCTCAGGTATTCCTGACAAAATTGACAAGGGCTGACAAGGCAGCATGTAATAAGTTCTGTAACTGTAACTATGTATTACATTATTTTGACTTCTACCAGTGCCCTGTAAGAACTGTTCTCTATTAATATACATAATGGAATGGGTCATATTAGTCATATTACATTGAGAATGGACAACCATTGCCACTTCCGTGTCCAGTTTATACAAATGCTATGCCTGAAAATTTGTGCAAGGTTTCAATCAATACTTGTAATGGAATCATGACTAATCCCAGTCCTCCTTTTTAAATATAAATCCTTGCACTGAG
>NW_009942205.1:96173-103283 GCF_000696875.1 Nestor notabilis | reverse complement strand
GAAATAGTGGTGGTAGTAGAGGGTGGGCAGGAAACAGGGAAGTTGCTTAAATTAGCAGCTTCTGGACTTGATGATATTTTTGTGACACTTGATCACACTGTAGCCAGAAGCTACAGAACAAAACCAGTGGACTTGAATCTCACAAAAGAAAGGACTAAAATGAAGTCCCATTTGTAGACTTTATATATAGCTCTCATTTATAAAAAGTAAAAAAAAAAAAAAAAAGTTTGCAGACATACTCTCCTTCAGGACATTGCTACTGAAATGTTTACAGCCTGTAAACTAATAAAAACAGATAGTTACACACAAGAAAGGCCATCAGCATGTGGTTTGCTGAGTGAGAAGGGTAAGGCTTATTTGTTTTACTCTGAAATTGTTTGAACTTTTCTGTTGTATAGCTTTGCCAGTTTTAGAGAGAAAATAAATACACTCAGCTCTCAAGTACCGTAAGGTTCACTGGGTTGTATGTGGGAGAAAGTATTGTCTTAGGAGGAGTAAAGACACGATTAAGTTTTGTCTTTAACTGGCATACAGATGTATTTGACCTTTCATAGGTTAGCTGGGAACAGCTTCTCCCAGTGTGGTGATCATTCCTTACTCCGACTTCATGGAAAAGCTCTGTTTCCTCTAGTCAGCTTAGTTAAAAAAATGAGAGCAACTAGAAAAACTCCTCCATGCCCCAAAAGACAGCTAGTCCAGTCCTTCTGATATTTGGAAGACAAATGTTATATCTGTTCCTCTAAAACCAGACCACTAATCCTGCTACTTTCCCTTTTCCCAGCCCCAAACAGAGGGAATCCTTAAAAGATGTTCTTTCCCATACTTCTCGTTTGACCATTTGACCCAAAATGCTATTTCTTTTCAGACGCTACTTCCAAACTTTGTGTGCGTGTTCTGCAAAGCTCAGCTTTGAAATCAGGCTACAACACCCAAATCTTTGCCAGTTTTCATACTGCTTTAAAAAGGCCTACCGTTTCCATGGAAAAGTGTACTAAGTAAAACATGAATACTTTTGCATCAATTTTCTTCAAGCAAGTCACGTCAGGAGCACACTCACAAACACACACAGCCACCACCCCCTCACAACCCCCCCCCCCCCCCCCTCCCTCCCCCAGGGCCTGGCTTGAAACTGTTATATTTGTCTTCATGCATTTTTTAGACTCACTTTTAACATTTTTGTAATCTGGAAAGTTGAGGTATCAAGGTGTAACTAGAAGGTCCTGAAACAGAGGAGGTCTGTTAAGGTGATTAATGAGTTTGTTGCAGGCTTATGTGCAGTTGCCAGTGAAATCATCTCTAAATACAGGGGTTGGGTATCTTCTCCACCAAACAAGAGTAGACAGAGAAAAGAAGCAGTTTTGTTGTTTGTCCCTGGTCTGTATGTGAGATTTTAAGCCATTATTAACATACGTTCTTATATCACTTATTACTTGTTCGGTATATTTGGTTTTGATATATAGTGTGCATCATAAAGAGTTTGAGTTAGCACTTTTATTACAAGAGGACTTCTGATCTCCATTTTACAATATTCATAACTTGTATTTGACTCATAGGTACTCCCACAGCAGAGGGACCAATAGATTAGAACTCAGCTGGTAATGTGACTCTAGAAATACTGTATTAATGCTAAATTGTCTTCATAGGGCTTTTACTAAACAAATACTGCTTCAGAAAGTAAAGCTTTTATCTGCTTCCCACTGAGCAGGTTTAAGAAGCATTTTCCTCCTTTTCTCTGAAGTCTTACTGTGCAAATCACATAGTTCTCTCTACTGTGATCTGTTTTGCAAAAGTAGCTTATTAATTGAGGATGTTTTTCAGTATTGCCAAAAGGTCACTACAATCAATTATGGGCAATATTTGTAAAGAAGAAATCCTGCCTATAAAGCAATATATCCGAAGTTGTCTAATTTGTTCACTGTAATAAGGTCATACTCACTTATTGATTAATCTTTGTTGTCTGCTGATGGTATCAGGAAGTCTTTTAATTTAATGGAATAACCTAGAGTTGGCTCTAGGTGATGTGTTATAAAAATATTTATTCCTAATATCATAGTGCATGTGTTCAACCTGAGGAGATGATTTTTCCAGGACAGACAATTCTGATTTTTTATGGTAAGCCTAGAAATGAAAATGGAACCATGTTTGGATTTGAAACATGAATAGTAACATGGCTAAGTGAGGTCACCAACACAGAATTTTTTCTGTTTTGATCCAATTGTTTAATGGTTACCGAATGTATTCCATTCTAAAGTCTTAATGTCGCGCATTTATACTCCATCGTGGATATATATAGTGCATGGATAGAACTGAGTAAAATCAAACTTATGTTCTATGCCAAAAAACCAGTTGTGGTTTAGTCCAAAATGATTCCCAAGCTATATTTAAAAGTGTAAGGTTTGGTTACTTTTTGGAACCATTAAAAGGAAACCTAGCATATTAAAATTAATTCATCTTCATATACTTCATGTAATCAAGGTTTTTATCTTGTCACAAATCTTAATGTGATTTGTAGGGGACAGAGTAGTTGCAAGAGCTATGTACATAGAAGATGTTGTGAGTTATGGTATAATTATCATTATCTCTCTTGGCATGAGTGCATCATTTCCACTAAATAATATGCCTTACTTTGCCATGACTCTGTGATTCATTTGTGTTCTTTTGTACAGTAGCTGATGTAAATGAACCACATTAAACTGCCCCCCTGCTCATTGTGTGCATATTTAAGTATTTAAAATGTCTCAAAAATCCATTATCACTCTACGACAGAAATATGAGATAAAATGTGTGAAAAACTCATAGGTAGAATTGAAACAAGTCTATAAATTAACTTTTGACAGATATGATATCTAAGATTTAAAATTACATTTTAAATTGAGGAGAATAATTAACTACTGATGCTGATTCTCAGTGTTAGTATTAAAAAGCAATAATGTTTTTCCAAAACTCATTAATTTTCCAATAAATGAATACTTGATGATCATAGTATCTGTTGCTAAAATACTCAGTAGGACCACAGAATCAAAGGGAGAAACACAAGAACACAAATAATTTTCCATTAATCCTTAATTCAGTATTTAGTATGCTAAAGTTTAAGTGCCTCTTTTTGCTGTATAAAACGCTCACAACGTGATTTAGCATGATGCAGACCTCACTGTGAGTAGTAAAATAGAAAGAATAAAACCAGGCCCTAATTCTGCTAGCATTTTTGCACACATAACTCCATTTGTATTATTTTTGGACATTAAAATTTACTATGATATGTGATATGTGAGAAGTATTCAAAAATAAAGAACTTCAGTGACGAGACAGTTTTTATAAAACAGTAGTACCACATATCAAAAAATGCCAGGCTTAACACTGACAACATGTGCCATGTCTGCAGTGCTTTCAAATAACAAAACAATGTTTTTACCAGAAGGGTACTTAAAGTCACAAGTTCAACTAACACATCCATTGAGAATAAGAATGTAACAGTTCTCTCTAAAAATTTTAATATGTATATTGATTCTTAGTGCATTCTGGAATGTGGATTCAGGTTTTCTGGCTCTGGAAATCTAATGTTCAACACATGGCCACCTGCACTTTTACCACAGTAAAATTTTTGTGCCTTTCCCCAGGGAAAAATTGAGGTATCATAGATGTTTTCTGGTTTACACATGCTAGGTAGATTACACCTTAAATACGTGACATGCAATTTAAATCCAGAAGATTTTTGGCACTGATATTGATGACTTGAAAGATACTGTACCAAAAATTTTAAACACATTTATGTGGTAATCACAGTTGCTGGAAATACAGCCTTTTTGCTTTGCTGCAAAATAAGGAAAGCATGGAAAAACGATGCTTTGAAATACTTGGAGTAGTTCCCATAATTCTTTTAAGCAAGTTGGGGTTTATTTAAATTAAAATAGTTGTCTGCGTTATCTTAAATAAGAATAGAACTTACTGCCATGATATATTTAGATTTTCTTATCTTTCTTTTGACTGTTATACTATACACGGTTCCATTATAACTTTTTAGGTCACTGCCCTGTCAACAAGAGCATGTTGTTCTATGTGGGCAGCTGCATAAGATTTCCCAGCAGTTACATGGAACAAGTTTGCCTCCACTGGCTCCAGTGTCTATGGAGGCAAACTATGGTGAGGTAAATTAAAACAGCTTGTGGAAATGGATGTCTCTTTGCATATGTATACAGGAATGTACATACAGAAATTAGACTGACAAAGCTTGTTACTACTGAAGTTCTCTAATAAAGATCAATAATATCATGTTCATTCACTGAGGTTCTCCTCTCGTTGATTTCTATGCGTGCGTAAATGTGGGTGGTCAGACTGTTATCCTTAGTGTACGCTGGTGTAGGTTTGAAGAAACCCGGGTTCAATCTATGGACACTAGCATATTAACACAAACTGAAATACAAGTATGCAGTAGTCACCTTAGTTACTCAATTACAAGATACTAGAGAATCTATGAGCTAAGTGCCAAAGTTGGAAAAAATTTTCAGTGTGTGATACAATGTGCAATAAACTGTTCCATGAGCTCTACATATGGGTTGCTATGATGCTGAGTAATTTGACTGACTTATTTATCTAGTGGCATGTGGTTGATCTTGAAAGCAGTTCGGTCACATACACATGGTGGTGTTTCAGATGTTTTCAAAGGTCTTTGTGTGGGTAGCAAGCTATCTCCCGCTGTGCAATATGGTGGTGATGGCAAATGTGCTGGATACCAGTATGCTGCTGTAAAAATGAGAGTGAACTTAGATGATTCCATTGATAGTGATTAGCTGAGAGTGAAGTGACAAAATACATCTTCCTTTCCCAAGAGATCCACAGGATCCTACAAAGGTCATACAGAAGATTTATACCTGTCTGAAGTTGATATGCTGTGGATGCTGGACTTGCACTCACTTCAGCATCATTCTTCCCGCTGTATTGAAGAAGGTGGTTGTAGACTGAATTCCTAAGTTACACTGACGCTTGAAATCTATCAAGATCTCAAATACAGTCTGTAAGTATTAAGACTGTAGCACAAGCCTACAAGGAAGGGAGTAGTGTTTTACATTTTCTTTTCTTCCTTACTTTTTTTAGAAAAAAGTGTTAACTACGAAAGTTGGAGCCCAATGAGGTTATTCAATGTCTGTCCAATGAATTTACTACTGACCTGGTTAATATGCATTACTCAGGAAAAAATATGCTATTTTCATCATAGTAGTACCCTGAAGATATTACAGAGAGTGAAAAAAGTACTTTTCATATTCCGTATTGCATTAAAGGATTACATAATGTAGCAGTGCAAAGGAAAATAAATGAAGTTTTTGTGGGAAAGGCAAGAAAAGCATTTTTTAAAGCATATAAGACTAAATTACAGAAGACATATTTAGAAGGTCAAGAAAAGAAAAAAAATGCCACTCCATCTTGTATTTTTACTCTTCAGACTCATGACGCAGGGCAGTGCTTTTGATAGAGTGAAATATTAATCACTAGGTAATTCATAAAAATGTATCACAAAAAGTGGCGCCATTTAAAAAAAGTATTTGGTAATCACTGTTCTCCATGGCCTCCACTCCATTTACATTTGTGTTTGTGTGTACTACTGAAGACGTTATTAAGCAGTCTCCTTAAGGTTTGACTGTTGCTCACTCCAGGTTCTTGCATATCTTGCTGAAGCATCTAGTATAAAAGAGAGAGGCGATGATTAAACGAACCTAGTTTGATTCAATGTAGAAATCCTTTCTTTTTCTTATTTTTTTTATTTTTAAATTTTTCAGAGGAGTTAACTAAAGCTAAATGACAGAAGAGATTATTGGCATCATAGTTAAACTTGACAGGTTTTGCTAAGACAATAGCCTGAGCTTGTCTTATTTTTTTCTGATTCTAGGACACTCAGATATAACCTTAGTAAAGTGAGCTGTGAGTCAGGTCTGAATCAAGAGAAGCAGTGGATTTATTGATCTTGTTTGTCAATTCCTTTAGACAACTCCTTAAAGAACTCTAATTATCTCAGAAAACAAAGTCCTTGCAAATGGCAATTGCATGATTGATTAGTTGCCACTCTTTTACCTTACAGTCTGAAGCACAAAACTGAGGACTCTAATTCTGAAGTTCACTGCTTTGGAAGAGGTCTTTTAATATGGATTTTTGTTTCCGAACAGCCCCTGAAGAATCAGAAACTTTCAGAAGCACAAGAATTTTAGAATTTCCTCTTCACCATTTAAAGAAATTAATCTCAGACTACCGCATTAATGAAGTGTTACACACTGGTTGACCTGTACTGCTACACCCAGTTATGGGCTTACAGTATGTGGCTTTGGATAAGAGAATACCCATTTGCCTCAGTAAATTTTTCTACATCACTCATATTTTCTGAAGCAGAAGTACAAAAGGAAACAAACAGATTAGTGGTTAAAACGAAGACAGGCTGAGAGATTTTTGGCTTGTTCAGCCTGGAGAAGAGAAGGTTCTCTGGAGACCTTAGAGCAGCCTTCCAGTACACCTACAAGAAGGACTAGGTAGGCCCTGTAGGGGGCCTAAAAGAAAACCAGAGAGGGATGTTTTACAAGTGTATGTAGTGATAGGACAAGGGGGAATGGCTTTAAATGGAAAGAGGAAAGATTTATATTGGATATTAAGAAGAAATTCTTTACTGTGAGGGTGGTGAGACACAGACACAGGTTGCCCAGAAAAGTTGTGGATGCCCTGTCCTGGCAGTATTCAAGACCAGGTTGGATCAGGACTTGAGCAACCTGGCCTAATAGAAGGTGCTAGAGGCCATGGCAGGGGGCTTGGAAATAGATGATCTTCAAGGTCCCTTCCAACCCATTCTATAATGCTATGATAAAAAAAGGAGATAAATTATTCTTACCAAGCACATGGGGGTTGAGTAAAGCAAAACCAGGTTTCAGAACTGCATACCTGTCAAGAAGCTTATCTGTCACATTGTTTTGTTGCATAAAGACTAAGGAGAAAGAAAATCTAGTTGCTGCACCTCCATGGAGGCATACAAGGGGACACTTGTATGTGTTCCCTCATAAAAACACAACAAATTCTTGATTAATTCCAATAGCCTGATCAAATAAAATATAACTGTACCAGACTGCCTTTTTCTAG
>NW_009942205.1:84420-96156 GCF_000696875.1 Nestor notabilis | reverse complement strand
TTTACACTCAGTGGAATGGTTTTCTGATGAGCCCAGTAATTACCTCAATCCCTAATGAAGAAAGGAAGCACTCTAGATTGCCTGCAAGACTTATTTCAGGAACCTAGGTAGTCTGGAAGATAAGGATAGGAGTGTGGACTTTAATTGGAGATTTCACTGAGAATGTTAGAAGGTTAGTTCAAGCCACTAGTTTAAAGCCACTAGTGGCTTGACATTGGCTGTTGAATTCTCAGCTGGTCTTGCCATCAGCAAGTGAATTTTTGTGCTGCTCACTTGATAAGAATAGAAACCATACAGTGAAGCAGAATTAATGAATACCCAAGAGTCATATACCATATTTCATCTCTGGTTTTGGGACGTAGTTGAGTTCCATGCAGAATAAAGAATACTCAGGAGTAACCTCATGGTATCTTGTAAATTCACTAAAACATCAACTACAATAAAGTTTAAAATGGATTTTTTCCTCATTTACAGCACATATTAACATATTTTAAAAGGTTCATTGCCTCAGTAAGAGTTACAACGGAAGGTACAAGAGTTACTTATTAAATCAGAATCTCCTTTCAGCATATTAGTTGCTTTCTACGTCTGTCAAAACATAACAGGAGTCAGCTTCTCTTATAAATTGAGAAAATGGGAATAGTGCAATTGTAGATATTCTGAATTGTCAGCTCTGCTGTAGGAAATGTGGACCACTCTCCCATCCTGCAAGAGAGACTCTTGTCACCCCACAAGAGATTATTCCAATGTGGGCCATTCTCAAATGTTTCTGTGTTATGTGCCTCATTTTGCACAGGGGGGAAGAACACTTCTGGAGGATGGGATGCATCCAGTTGAAAGTAAAGCAACAAATCCAGTGTTATTATACTTAGACCAATCCCCAGGATTGGTAATCTCAAAGTAACTGCAAACCCTTGAAACGCAGTGCTAGTAATCTCAAAAATCATACAGATGCTTCTGAAAATGCTATTGTAGAATCATGTGGTTATTAAGTTTAGCTATAGCATTTCTGTGCATAGCCCAGAAACCCTGCTCTCTTTTAATGTTATTTGCTGTATACAATCAATACCTGTCAAGTTGGATTTTATGGAAAGTGTATTTTACAGAAAGCAACAGGCCATTGTTTTCCCCAAAATAAAGCTTTGTGTGTGAAGGAGGAGAATATGTAATTGATAAGGTAATATTTACATTGAAAAAGTGGGATGCACACCATTAACAATTATAAAAGGGACATCTGTGGCTTATCCATTTCATCTCTACATCTGATAGCTCTCAACATCTCCCTGTTTCGTAGGTCACTGGCAAAAAATACCACTTAATATCTATATAGTGCATATTATAATTAAAGTTCATCAATTTTGCACAAAGGAAAACATTTTTTTTTAGTGTGGAATATTTTTTTGAACTGGAAATTTTAACATTACTAAATGTGTTAGTGTCTCACTTTATTCAAAAGTGAACTGGAAAAAAATAATTAATGGAAATAAATACTAAGTTGTTACATCCTTTTTAAAAACTCCTGTGGTAGTTTTATTTTTTATATTTAGTCTATGGACCCTGCAGGTCAGAAATCTCTTCCTTGTTGTATGTGGTGCACAGTTATCAGTGTATATAGCAGGGCTTGTGTGGGTGCTGGAGCAAGGTGAGGAAGTAATCACAAGAGCTCCAGAAAGGGAGGAATGGCAGGAGTGCTCATGGTCTTTAATCAAACGTTCGTAAGGATGAGGGGTAACTGATTCTGCAAACGCTGAACAGTGAACAATATTTTTACTACTTTTTTTTGGACTGATGTGAACCATAGCTTGCTTTGATGTAAATCCTGTGTTTAGAAAAGAGCTGATGTGTAAACTGTGAAGTCTGCGAGCTATGAGAAATCTGCCATGGACTCCCTGGCTCGTTCTCAGCACTAACCCCATCAGTGGTGCAACAAACGGCAGTTTAGCGCATGTTATCTATTTACGAACAGCAGCGTTACAATCCTTGATTTGTGCGTCTTTTTAATTTCTTCCTCTCCACAGTGCCCCCCCTCAGATGCACCAGGCTATTAGGATTAGTAACCTCCACCAGTGTATGAGCTGGGGATCAGCAGTGGTTGGGGTGTGAGGAGCTGGTGCAGCATAACTATGTAGCACCCGTCAGGACAAACTAGGCCTGCAGCCCAAAAACTGTGCTTTTGCCTTTTGAATTCAAAGCTTGTCCTAATCCCTAGCTAGAAATTTGCTTAAATCCCGAGTATAAGGTTTACATAACCTGTAATGGCAATCAGTCTGTTATCAAATCACCAAGTTAGTTGATGGTAGATGGGCTGGGAAGGCTCCCTCGCCCCAAAGTCCTGTCTCCTCCCTCATACCCACACAAAGCACTGCTGGGCTCGCACAAGGCAGAGGTTTTTTCCCCTCAGCCACTGGAGAGGATGGTGATACACAGCTGAGGTTCACAGTCACCCTGCTCCCTGCCCAGGGCCTGAGCCGGGTGGGTGGAATGAGAGCTGTGGGGCTGGGTGCTCCAGAAGGTTTCGGAGGCTTTCCTGAGCCGTCTGCTCCCTCACGGCAGTCGAGTTGCAATGCCTTTCCTTACGTGGTGACAGAAAAAGCCAAGAGAAAAAGGTGTCAGCACAATGGCCCAGTATCTGGCTGGGCTGAAGCAGAAGCAGCCAAGTGCTTGCGATGGCCTTGTGCTGCCTGTGAAAGACGTTTTAGCCTGGCTTTTCTGGCACTGAAGGCTTGTCCTCTGAGCAGGCTGGCTGACGTGCCTGGGGAAGCTTCGGGCCAGAAGGTCTGCAGGGACTGGGCAGCGGTCGGGCTCCCCAGCCAAGTTCAAACCTGGAAGTGCTGGAAGCGTGTGGAGAGGGAGAGAAAGAAAAACACTGACCACCCCAGCATGCTGGTAAGGAAAGAAAACACTGCTGGGCTGTTGAAATATTCACAGAGGATTAGCACAAAGTTACTGTGTTTAGCACAGGTGTTTCTGTAGCTGTGATACATTAGGAAAATTTACAATGTTCAATGACTCACACTTTCTCCCATGTACTGTGGTAGTTTATTTTACTGGGCTAGAGTACAAAGTGAGGGGGAACATCTGCTGGTGTTTTGGTTTCCCTGTAATGTCTAAGCTTTGTGAGCTTTTGTTTAATCTAGGTGTGCTTAGTTATTTTTTTGGTTCTTTTTCTCTCTATGCATTAAAATAAAACATTTTAACGCATAATGTTTATAAGGAAACAAATTTAACCAGAGACATGTAGAAATACTCTGTTCTCCACCTCTGATGGAATAGCATACCATAAGCTACTGTCACTAGGAAAATGATGGACCTAGCTCTCATGACATCTACAATCTCTATTTCCTTTTGGTGATGGTATTCAATTCAATGAGGGTGATCCAAAAAGCAAGAAGAGCTGGTTGTCTAGTGCTGATGTGTGTGCTATGCTTTTTGCCTCGCTTAATTTGACAATTAATTATATTTATTAATATAGCTTAGAAAAAGTGCTGGTGTTTTAAACAGGAAGCTGAACTATACCTGTACTGGCTCAATTTATCTTCAAATAAGAGAGATTTGGGGAGGGAGGGGTAAAGAAAATAAAATTGCTTGTTTTCCTGCTGGAAGAACTGTGGTGCATCCCTTTGCACTTTGTGTCGCGTTCCACAGAAAGGCTGAAGAGGGACCTGACATGGCAGTGCATAGGCACAATGGGGTGGACTTGAGCAGCTGAAGCTTTGGCACTCAGCCTTCAAGGAAGAGGCTGTATCTTGGGTAGGTTGGTTGTCTGTTCTTGACTGCAGACTGCAAGGAGGAAGATCCATAAATGACCCCAGCTATTAAGACAGACCTAGAAGACTGTCCTTTTGTGGGCATATTTGCAGGCATACTATTGTTACCCTGTCATAAATCCAGAAAGTAGGTTATCTTGAAGAAGAAAAGCTAAAATTTTTGAAGGATTGTGCACAAAGAACTGAGATCAGTTTTACTAAATACTTTGGCTTTACTTTTAGGCATCTAGTTAAATGATCAATTTTTCAAACCAGATCTGTTTATTACGTTTTGCAGTTCCTTTTAAAACTATATCAGAAATGTCTCTTCAATGTCCTATAAAGTTGCATATGGTCCAAACTAGTTCCACTGCAGAAATGTAGCTAGAAAAACATCCTCCAGACTATTATAAATTCAGTATTGATATTAAATGATTATTTAGCTTGTTTCACATAACAAATGTCTCAATAAAACATTAAGGAACAAACCTGAAACTCCAGAGAATAGGTGCTGAAGCTTAAGACTGATTAACTTGTTATTTAAGAAATATATTTAAAAGGAGTACAGATAACAAAAACATATAAATCTAATAAAATTAGTTTTAATTTCTACAAAGGCAGGGATGACTTTTTCCCAAAAGTATGCAAGATGGTACACAGCAAGGGAAAGGGAAAAGTCAACTAACTACTAGAACTTACCAACTGAACAACTTGATCTCAAAATCTCTGAACCTCCGCAATGTTCTTTTTAACAATAAAACTGTAATTTAGGGGGCCTATGCCAGCTGTAACTTGAGGACCTTGTATTTGCACTGTTTTCTCTCCTCCCACCTTTCTTGTTAAATCTCTTCCTTATTAGATTACTGTTTATGTCATAGAAGGAACATAACAAAAATGTAGAATTTGTGGTGTGGGTGAGTTGCTGTAGCAACATTATCTTTAGATTCCATGTATTGTATGCTTGATTTTTCAACTTTTTCCATCTAATACACTATAAAATGTTGTATGTTTATTTTGAATTGTTCATTTGAAAATAAGCATTTCATGATGAGTTTTAAAACATGGCGCCTTCAAAGAAAGGGGGAAGCTTGAAAGACGTAAAGTATGCTTTGGTTTGCTTGGATTCTAGCTCCTTATTTTCCAAGGAAGACTTTAATTGCAAGGAAGTGTTTTATTTTGTTACGTGTTCTGTGATCTGAGAAATGGAGATTCCAGTACATCATACATTTTCATGGAGAATGTGTTTAGAATTCACCAAGGTGAGTTGATTTGAGAACATTTTCTCCACATTCAAAACTATATCTGTCCTGCAGTCAGAAGTGTGATAGCAGGTGCCATACCGGAGCTAATTCCAATTTGATTACTGTGTAAGTGCAGTAGTGCTTACATACTTTAGTGGTAAAGCCTTAATTGTGTAAATACACATGGTGATATCTTAAATATAACTCAGTGATTTTCACTGGGCTTTCACTGAAGGACAGTCTTAGTTTTAGGTTCTTAAGAACCTAATACTTGTGAGATCTCTAGATCTGATAAGAAAGGTACTGCAGGACTTGCAGAAGTATAATTTTCAAAATCAGGTATTTCTTTTAACTTCATTCTCTTGAATCAGTTAATCCTCTTGAAGCAGTTAAGGACATTCAGCGCCTTACTTTATTAGACCATGTGGAAGCTGGCCCAGATTTACTGATTTAATCACTCTTGATTCATGAAAATCAGAAACTACTTTGCCTACTGATAGGGCCAGATATCTAGAGGGATTGTTTGTGGTCTTTTGTAAGTGTATGTATAAGAGTAGCAGGGACAGGCAGGCACTTGTGTTCAGATGCATTCCACATATGTTCAGTAATCTTAATTATATGAATAATGCCTTTTATGGAAAAAATGCAAATGGGGAGAATTTTCTCTATTAAGAAAAAGAAGTTTTCCTTGGGTTTTTTTTTTTTTTTTTTGAGGGGGTCTACAAAAATGAGGAAAACATAACAGAGGTATGCTACATTAAAGGGGAGCAGAGATACATTAAGTTCCTTATGTCTTTATAATGATGCAATTGTGAATTGTATTCTTGTTGCATTTGTAATTAGAGGGTGGAACAGATGTTAAAGGCTTGTTCTAAAGTAAAGTGTCTATTAAAATTACCTGCGTTGCTAACTGATTGTTGACTGTAAGAGGGCTTCCTGGCCCTTGAAATACTCCATGTGCATATATATACTTGGTTATTACAGCTCATTACATATTAGCACATACAGAGTTTATATATCTATACACAGACACAAATATGTATATGTATACTGTATATGCCTTTAAATGTCACTTATTACAGTTGTGAAGGAAAATGAAGGCTGATTCTATAAAAAGCTTTCTATGTGGGTAGACAAGATGTGTTGTAGGGTCGTGTATCATATTGTTTTCTTTATGTCCAATTTAAGCTGGAGCTAAAGTGCAAATAATAATTTATTAGATAAGGTGTTATGATATAGGACGTGATACAGACAACTCTTGTTTTTGTATTTTTTTATTACTCTGGAGAATATTTGACCTATCACCTCTTGTTTCTGGATTTATCTTATTTCAAGATCTCGAGATACTTGTGTTGGGAACCATTTTTTCCATGCCCGCTGTAATGTTTTCCACTATGAGGCATGCAGTTGACTGATATAATCTAGTAATTCAGGTTGTCATAAAGTCATTTCCTGGTATCAAAACCCCCTTGTTTTAGGGAGTTAGGAAAATATGAAGGGCAAGAGGGGAGGCGATTCCAATTTTTTGCAATTCTTATGTATAAATTACTTGATGTATAAACCAAAATTATTCTGACAACTTTGTATTGACCTAAAATGGGTTCCATGCAACATCCCCAAATACATACAAGGGGTGACAACTCTTCTCTGACCTCTTTATGTCTGAAATATCTGACTCCCTTGACTTGAAAGTCCATCCATAATAATAGGTTTAAAGGAAGTTCCTTAGGGTGTTTTGTTTCAAACATTGAACTTCAGTGAATTTCTGTATAAGGGTGTGATGCTTTACTTAAGAGAAAAGTCTTTGTGCATGCATGTTCTTAAAATCATCATGGCTCCATACAGTGGAAGTACAGTAGCTGGTATTTTCATCATGCCACCAATTCCAGCCAGAGGTGGCAGACAGGAAGGCCATAATAAATGTCGAGCCTGTACACTCAGGAGGAGAAATCAGCTCATGGCATTTTTTAAAAACAGAATTTGACAGGCAAATGACTAAACATATTTCTTTAGTGATCCAACATTTCTTCTTAATGAGGCAAGTTGTCATTGACTCTGCTTGTTGTCTATAAATTCTGACTGACTCAATCTTCATAATGTCAGACTGGTCAAAGACATCAGTAAATTGCATGAATAAAACATAATACTTGGTAATTGTCCTTAGCTGGTAACATACTGTAATTTCATTTGTTCAATACCATTTGTCCAAAAAAGCGTTTCCTGAATTGGCTTACTTTATACATTCCTAAAATGGACACTGTAACCTCTGTAAACACTTTATCTACTTCAGTTTTATGCATAATGAAGTTACAAAGGCATTGCATCTAAAGTCATACTTGCTGAAAGTAAAGCAGGGACGTTGACTGTTTGCATATGTAGAACTGGACTGAGTCTTTTAGTAATGTTGTTGATCTTTTGTCTAACACAGGTATATTGTCTTTCCTAAATTTGAGATAGAAAGTGGAATCTACCACTAATATGTCACCTTTGCTATTGTCACAGAGAAAACATTGCTTGGGAACTAATAAGTAGTAGTTCACATCAACATATTCTCTTTCAAGAAACTAACTTGAGCACTCTCTATTTCTCTGGAGGCTTCAAAAGGTGAGTTTAATGCATCTGGCAAATAAAACAATAAGTGCTGTTTGTTATAAGAAGGGTTGACTCTTGCCTTGGTCTAAGTTACTCTAGAATCACATTTTCTTTACATTTGAATCACATCCACTACTATGTTCTCCTTTTAGAAAAGCCAGAGATGAAAGACTAAGAATGCTCCTGGAAATGCCTTCTTGCTTTGGGGACATATCTGGAATCAGGTGTGCATTGTACATAATGCAGCATGTCCTTGAGGAAACTCAGAGTTACTTTCTGTGTTTCTGTGTTTTAGATTCTTATTTATTAAAAGAAAATCCAAATCCAAACAACAAAAACCAGACCATGTCTGTTCAAGCACTAAGTTGATTCATAGCTTTTCTTTCTTATACTTAGACCAAGTCTCTCGCATACAAATATTTCAAATTACCTTTGCCAAATAAAATTTTTGTAAAGCAGGCCTTGTATTTTCTCAGGTTTGCTTTGAGAACACATCATCCTAACATGCCCTCTGTCTGACAAACTGCCAAGAGGACAATTTTTAATGTCGAACAATATAGAAAAAGAAATAATCCTATAAGATCTGCTTATAGCTAATTCTTACTGTGTTCTTTACTTTGAGCTGGAATAGTCTTGCTTGCTATGTACTCAAGTGCTTTCCTATAATGTACATATCCTCTGGTTTTAGAAGTATGCCATAAGGCAGAAAAAATGTGAGTCCAAACCCAAAGAAAAGAAATCAAAGCTAAATGGATAGCAAGCCACACTTTCTAGTTGAAGGACCTTTGAGCAATGAAAGTGCAAAGCAATGGAGAGTTCTGTGTTGATTATACTCAACTCATTTTGCTGGACCAGCAAATACATCAAGCATCTGATAAAATTCCAGCAGTTCATCCAATATTTGGAAAGAAACTTATAATCAGTGCACAACCTGCAGAGAGAAGGAAACATGAAACTAATACTGAAAAAATAGAGACCCGTTCAGCTAAATGGAAATAGCCATCACTTTTTGCTTAAGTGTACATTTCACACCACTGTAAATTTACTTGTGCTGATTCAGAGTAACCATCTCAGAATCTCTGGTCAGTTTATTATCAGGCGTAAATCAATGTAATTCTATTCACATGAGCTATACTAAGGATCTGACTCATTAAAAATTAACTCAGCCTGAGGAATACTTCTTTATTTTCACCCAAAATATAGAATATTTTGTCTGGTTAATGATAGACCACAACTTTCAGAAATCCTCAAATAAAAGTCTAGAAGATAGAATGAAATCAGTTTCATCTCCTCCTTCCCCACTCAACATTTCCCCCGCCCCCAATTCAGAGTAGGATAGTCTAATAGTCTTTTTATTTTAGAACAAGTATTTATGGTATTTCCTAAATACCAGGTATACAGTATCTTCCATTAAATTGCAGTAATTTTATAAGTGCCTAAAAATAATTATTATCTTACTGCTTTAGCTAGCTTGACACATCTATGTAAGAGAGCAGATGCTTCTGAGTATGCAGAATAAAGGATGACTAATAGGAAAAATCTGTTTAAAAATAAATTGTATGATCATTCAATAACATTTAGCTTAAGTGCTACTCTTTCACCTTGGGTTTCTACACTTTTATGCAGCAAATTATTACACTGGAAAATAATGTGTTTCTATTGCTTCATTATTGAACATCTATTAGATATTATAAGAATCTTTTGATTGACAAAAATTTTGGACTTTTTTCAAAACTTGGATAAGTTGCTGTGCTTTGACCATTCCAGAACTTTAGACAGGGAAAAAATTAGATTAGATTAGAGGGTAAATAAGCAATTAGTACATAGAATAACTAGAATTAGATTATTAAAGTATCTTTAAAAATTCTGTTAAAGTTTTTCTCTGTGAAAAATATGAAGTCTTCAGTTATCCAGAAAGTGAAAAATTTGGAAGCAAACATAAAACCCCCCAGCCACCACAAGAGACAGGCTGGTTTTTAAAATATCCAAAAGAGTCAAAGCTTTCTCTCTTTCAATATTTTCTCGAAAGTTTGATATTTTTCAAAAAGTTCCAGTCCATGGGTTCTCCTTTTCCTCACTACTATTAACATAGTTTTATTATTTCTATTAAGCTTGAGTGATATCTATTGATCCAAGCTTACTAGGTTGAGTATCTTTAGGTTCTTTGCAAGGATAATGGGGTTTGTAAATCAGGGGAAGATGTTGACTCCTTGAACCTGTGTAAAATTCTTATGCAAAGGCACCAAGGGAGTGTTTGGTTATTTTAACAATGTGAATGTAGAACATTATGTTTTTAAGTCCTATTAAGCTCATTCCTTTTATAGAAATTACTATTACTACCCTAGATAACTAAAATACAAAAAGAGTTATGAGTTTTAAACTGAATTGCCCATTTAAAATTCATTGTTCTTTCTCTTATTTAGGACCTATGAAACTTTGTGTTATTTTTATGAACCACAAATCATGGAAATCTTGCCTGGTTTAATGTACTGGTGTAAGGTGAATCTTATAGCATTGGCTCAAGTGATTCTGTGAGAAGTGGTGTTTAATGGGATCTACTGAATTAGGAACATAGACTTGAAATTAGGAAGCCTAATCTTTCATCCCATTTCTGATTTGACACATAGTTTTGCTCTCTGCATGAGTGTCTGTTTCCTGGTGCATTAACATGAGTAATGATATTTATTAAACTCAATATATGGCTTAACAAAAAAAGAGCAAGGAAGAGAAAAAAATGTAAAAGAGGGATGGTTAAAACAAAGATGTTACTGGCTCCACATAATTTACATTCATGGTGTTTCATGACACAGCACATGGATTGGCTTGTAGGATGGAGTTGCATGGCTAAGATAAAAATTACTGAACAAAGATAAATTTTTTTTTTTTGTTTTGTTTAGCAGCCAGTTCCATCAATATAGCTCAGTATATTGTTTTGTTGTTGTTGTTGTTGTTGTTGCCTTTCGCATAGTATAGTAAATTCTAAGTTATTCTATTAAGTAGTGTTCTGTAGGTTATGATTATATTAATGGGAATGAGTGTGTTTCTGTCCCTAAAAAACAAGTAAGTAATTAAGCTTCATATTGCTTTTGCAAGATTATCACACAACAAATTTTCTGAAGATCCTTAATAAACACTTAGTTCCTTTATTCCAAGTTTTGTGAACTGTGCAATTAGAAAACACAAAAATATCTTAAAGTCAGTAAATGCAAACAATTACACAACTGTTTTCTCAGCAAATTAGGTGGGCTGAAATGAAAGATGAGGTTCTCATTTAATAATCTTACACAAAGGTGGAAACATCAGATACGAGTCCTGTGACTAAGTTCTGAGAGTTGATATGTTTGTATGGAGTTAATGATAAAAAAGACAATAGAAATCACAAGAGCTGTATTTGCAGAAGGAACAAGAGTAGGAGTAGATAATATTTTCTGTTCATTCATTTCTATGCAAAGACAACATCCTTTTTAAGAGAAAGAAACCCTGGATGTAAACTGCTAGTATGTACTTAGAACCACCAAACCGTAAGTGTTCTGTATATGACTGTCCCCATAGAGAATCAAATGGTTTAGTAATACTCCAGAGTTACTTGGTTAGTTTTCAAATAATTTTATCATGTTTACAAAAGTCTTCAAGAAAAGTAATTGGAATTCTAAAGGCTTAAAAGTGAAGAGAAACACTATGGTTAACACATTCCTAAAATTCTGAATTTCTGAAATAGTTCTAAGAACATTCTGGTGTATTTCATTTTATATTCAAAATGTATGATTTAGTTGATTTAGTGTAAATTAGCAGTCGGTCATTGGTCCAAATATGTTTTGGGCTTCTGGCCAGTAGAATTAAGGAAGAAAAAAATCTCATTTAGATGGGTGTAGAGGAAGGGCAGGAGAAAGCAAAGTGTGATTTTTCTGTTTTACTTTCACAAGATTTCCCTTGAAACTACTCAGATTTCACATGATAGCTGCAGAACTGGAGAAGTGAATTGGAAAACAAAGTTTGGACTAAATGATCACATGATAGGTAGAAAAGTCAAAGGTCCACAGTAAATGTAATTTATAACAGTGTTTTACAATTTCCTCCTGTCACAGCTGATCTAGGCTGTTAGTAATTCATACTGTATTGTGGGAATGATAAAGTCCATGGTTGAAGTTGGATTCTAA